>NW_022630194.1:0-35375 GCF_010909765.2 Amblyraja radiata
ACTTTTGGTATGCTAGCCTTTATAAATCAGAGCATTGAGTATAGAAGCTGGGATGTAATGTTAAAATTGTACAAGGCATTGGTGAGACCAAATCTGGAGTATGGTGTACAATTTTGGTCGCCCAATTATAGGAAGGATGTCAACAAAATAGAGAGAGTACAGAGGAGATTTACTAGAATGTTGCCTGGGTTTCAACAACTAAGTTACAGAGATAGGTTGAATAAGTTAGGTCTTTATTCTCTGGAGCGCAGAAGGTTAAGGGGGGACTTGATAGAGGTCTTTAAAATGATGAGAGGGATAGACAGAGTTGATGTGATCAAGCTTTTCCCTTTGAAAATAGGGAAGATTCAAACAAGAGGACATGACTTCAGAATTAAGGGACAGAAGTTTAGGGGTAACATGAGGGGGAACTTCTTTACTCAGAGAGTGGTAGCGGTGTGGAATGAGCTTCCAGTGGAAGTGGTGGCGGCAGGTTCGTTGGTATCATTTAAGAATAAATTGGATAGGCATATGGATGAGAAGGGAATGGAGGGTTATGGTATGAGTGCAGGCAGGTGGGACTAAGGGGAAAAAATTGTTCGGCGCGGACTTGTAGGGCCGAGATGGCCTGTTTCCGTGCTGTAATTGTTATATGGTTATATGGTTATATGGAAGGAGAGAAGGAGAGGGGGAGGGGGAGGGCCGGCGGCGGGAGCGGGTGCCGCGGTTCGGGCGAACGCATGTGAGACGTTGCTCCAAACTCCGGCCCGGCCCTCCGTGTATTGATCTACCCGAGCTGAGAGTAGATGACTCTGGGGCCCCCTTACTCGCTTGGCCCAATTGGGAGCAATCGGACCAATCGGCTTAAGGCCGGCCCTGGCCCAGACCATCACACACACACATGAACCAACCTCCCTTCCATCGACTCCATCTACACCTCACGCTGCCTCGGCAAGGCCAGGAGCATCATCGCGGACTAGTCTCACCCCCGGTCACTCCCTATCCTCCCCGCTCCCATCGGGCAAGAGGTACAGAAGTATGAAAACAAACGCACACACACACCTCCAGATTCAGGGAGAATTTTTTCCCGGCTGTTATCAGGCAACTGAACCATCCTGCCACAACGAGAGAGCGGTCCTGAACTAAGATCTGTGTTTAAGAAAGAACTGCAGATGCTGGAAAATCAAAGGTGCACAAAAGTGCTGGAGAAACTCTGCGGCCTTATCATACATCTATACACACAACAGAAGCTTTTCACTGTACCTCAGCATCTATGGAGCGAAGGAAATAGGCAAAGTTTCTGGACGAAACCCTTCTTCAGACTCAATAGGCAACGTTTCAGGCCTAAACCCTTCTTCAGATGGCCCGAAACATTGCCGATTTCCTTCGCCCCGTAAATGCTGCTGCACCCGCTGAGTTTCTCCAGCATTTTTGTGTCCCCTGAACCATTATCAACCAGATTGGTGACCAGAGGACTGTCCTCGATCGGACGTTGCTGGTTTTACCTTGCACTAAACGTTATTCCCTTATCATGTATCTACACACAACAAAAAAAATTTCAGTGTACCTCGGCACACGTGTCAATAAACAAAACAATCCCCTCTGCCTCCATTCTCCCTGTATTCTCCCACCCACTGCTTTGTAATGTATTGTTCCCTCCGTGCACACATCTCTCCCCCTCACTGCACACACTCCCTCTGTATCCACTCCCTCCCCATCCATCTCCCTCCCCTCCATCCTCTCTTCCTCCCTGCATCCTCTCTCTCTCCCTCTTTATCCCTCCCCTCCATCCCCTTTCCGTACATCCTTTCACCCTCCTTGCATTTTCTCTCTCCCCCTCTCTATCTCTTCCCTTCTCTCCCCCACTATCTCTCCTCCCCATCATCTCTCCCACTCCTTCCTCTACCCCACCCGCTCCTCTCTCTCCCCTCCACTCTCCGCTTCCCACCTCCTCTCTCCCGTGCCCTCCTCCTCTCTCCCCCTCCCTCCTCCTCTCTCCCCCTCCCACCTCCCCTCGCCACCTCCCTCCTCCTCTCTCCACCGCCCTCCTCGCTCCCTTTCCCTCATCCTCCCACCTCCTCTCTCTCCCTCCCTCCCTCCTCCTCTCCCCCTCCCTCCTCCTCTCTCCCCCGCCCTCCTCTCTCCCCTTCCCACCTCCTCTCTCCCTCTCCCTCCTCCTCCCTCCTCCTCTCTTCCCCCCACCTCCTCTCTCCCTCTCCCTCCTATCTCCTCATCCCTCCTCCTCTCTTCTCCCCTCCTCCTCTCTCCCTCGCCCTCCTCTTCTCTTCCTCTTCTTCCCCCTCTCTCATCCACTCTCCTCCTCTGTCATCCTCACGCCCTCTCCCTCCCCCTCTCACCCCCTCTCTCCCCCTCCCTCCTCCTCTTTCCTCATCTCTCCCCCTCCCTCCCCTCTCTGCTCAGACATACAACATCTTATCATCGTGAACAGCTACCAGAATCCTGCCCGCCCAGTCCGCTGTTAATACGACTGATTTTACAACGCAGTTCAGTTCATGTTTGTGTGGGAAGAAACTGCAGGTGCGGCTTTAAACAAAAGATCGACACAAAATGCTGGAGTAATTCAGCGGGATTTGACTTTCAGAAGGCTTTCGACAAGGTCCCACATAAGAGATTAGTATACAAACTTAAAGCACACGGTATTGAGGGTTCAGTATTGATGTGGATAGAGAACTGGCTGGCAGACAGGAAGCAAAGAGTAGGAGTAAACGGGTCTTTTTCACAATGACAGGCAGTGACTAGTGGGGTACCGCACGGCTCAGTGCTGGGACCCTAGCTATTTACAATGTATAATAATGATTTATCGAGGGAATTGAATGCAACATCTCCAAGTTTGCGGATGACACGAAGCTGGGGGGCAGTGTTAGCTGTGTGGAGGATGCTAGGAGGCTGCAAGGTGACTTGGATAGGCTGGGAGAATGGGAAAATGCACGGCAGATGCTGTATAATGTGAATACATGTGAGGTTATCCACTTTGGTGGCAAAAACAGGATAGTAGACAATTATCTGAATGGTGGCCGATTAGGAAAAGGGGAGATGCAACGAGACCTGGGTGTCATGGTACACCAGTCATTGAAAGTAGGCATGCATGTGCAGCAGGCAGTGAAGAAAGCGAATGGTATGTTAGCATTCGGAGCAAAGGATTTGAGTAGAGGAGCAGGGAGGTTCTACTGCAGTAGTACAGGGTCTTGGTGAGACCACACCTGCAGTATTGCGTACAGTTCTGGTCTCCTAATCTGAGGAAATGTATTATTGCCACAGAGGGAGTACAGAGCAGGTTCACCAGACTGATTCCTGGGATATCAGGACTTTCATATGAAGAAAGAGTGGATAGACTCGGCTTGTACTTGCTAGAATTTAGGAGATTGAGGGGGGTCTTATAGGAACTTACAAAATTATTCAGTGGTTGGACAGGCTAGATGCAGGAAGATTGTTCCCGATGTTGGGGAAGTCCAGAACGAGGGGTCACAGTTTAAGGATAAGAGGGAAATCTTTTAACAACATATATCACACAGAGAGTGGTGAATCACTCGAATTCTCTGCAACAGAAGGTAGTTGAGTCCACAGTTCATTGGCTATATTTAAGAGGGAGTTAGATGTGGCCCTTGTGGCTAAAGGGATCAGGGGGTATGGAGAGAAGGCAGGTACAGGATACTGAGTTGGATGATCAGCCATGATCATATTGAATGGCGGTGCAGGCTCGAAGGGCAGAATGACCTCTACTCCTGTACATGTTGTCTATGTTTCTATGACAGGCAGCATCTCTGAAGAAGGGTCTCGACCCGAAACTTCACTCATTCCTTCTCTCCAGGGATGCTGCCTGTCCCGCTGAGTTACTCCAGCATCTTGTGTCTACCTTTAGCACATTGTGGGCACGTGAACCGAGACAAGACGAGACGTTGAGCTTGTCCGATCACGCCATCCACGGGCGCTATCACACACGGGGAAAGTCTGGACGCACGTTATTGCGAGACAAAGTCAAAAGTCAAAGTCTATTTTATTCGCCACTCATATGCACCCGAAGGTGCAGTGAAATGAATTTGCCAGCAGCGATACAACAGAAATAGAGAGAGTACAGAGGAGATTTACTAGAATGTTACCTATGTTTCAGCAACTAATTTACAGAGAAAGGTTGAACAAGTTAGGTCTTTATTCTACTCCTCATTTACTAAATCTAGAGGTACGGCTAATCTTATTCGAAAAAGTATACCTTTTAAATTAAAGAATACTATATCAGATAAAGAGGGAAGGTATATTATAGTTTCGGGAGAAATTTATGCTTCCCCACTAACTATGATAAATATTTACGCTCCGAATTTTGACAACCCCCAATTTCTTGATAAAAGAATAGATATAATATCAGAGTTTAATTGCCAAAATGTGATAATAGGAGGGAGGGGACTTCAAATGTGTTTTAGATTCATATCTAGATAAATCAGCAAAACAAAGGAGGAGTAATTTCAACTCTAAGACTAGTGAACTTCTAAATACATATATAAAATATACTAATATAATAGATGTATGGAGATCTGCTAATACAGTTGGAAGGGAATACTCGTTTTACTCTTTGGTACATAAAACTTATTCAAGAATTGATTATGTTTTAGTGGATATGAAATTAATGCCATATACAAACAACCCAACATACCACATTAGTAGTATCTCAGATCACTCTCCGATGACATTTTCAGTAACATTTGAGGGAATGCCGGGTAAAAAAACGTTTTGGAGGTTTAATACACATATTTTAAATGACTTACAAGGCAATCAATATTTTAAAGAACAATTTTTTTTTGATACAAATGATACACCAGGTACCTCGCCTTCTTTATTAAGGGAAACTTTGAAGGCATTTATTAGAGGAATTATAATTTCATATCAAAGTTTTCAAAATAAAAAGAATAAGACAGAACAAATGTTGTTAGAACAAGAAGTCAGACAGTTAGAGTTAGATAATGCTAAAGATTCCACGACAGATAAACAATAAGATAATATTACTGAAATTTAAACTTAATCGATTTTTATCGGCAAGAGTAATAAGATTATTCCAAATTACAAAACAGGAACATTTTGAGTTTGGTGACAAACCACGTAAGCTTTTAGCTTGCCAATTGAAAAAAACAAGAAAAGGAAAATACTATAACCAAATTTAAATCAGAGAAAGGTGAATTACTAATACTACCTAAATATATGAATAATAGATTTGCTCAATTTTACCAAAACTTATATACATCTAAAATTAAAATAGAAGATAGTAAAATAAAAAAAAATTCTAGATAACTGTGATCTTCATATACTGGACCTTTTTGAACAAGAGGAACTTGGAGCTCAAATTACAATCAAAGAAATAGGTGAAACAATAAAATCTCTGAAAAACGGTAAGACGGGAACAGATGGTTTTAATAATGAATTTTATAAAGAATGTCATGAGATAACGATCCCTTATTTATTTAATTTATACTCCCATGTTTTTAAAGAAAACAAACTACCTGAAACACTAACAGAATCAACTATTACGCTTATTCCAAAAAAATATAAAGATTTAGAAGATCCGGGCTCATACAGAGCTATATCACTTTTAAATGCAGATCAGAAAATTTTAGCAAAGATTTTAGCAAGAAGATTAAGCAAATATATTAGTAAATTGATAAACCCTGATCAAACGGGGTTTATACCTAAAATATGCTCATTTAATAATCTGAGACGCCTGTTTTTTTCAATTCACTTCAACTTTAATGTCATTGTACAAATACTGAGTATGGGTACAACGAAATGCAGTTTTGCGTCAGTCCGTAGTCGTAGTGCAATATAGAAATTAAAAAAAAAAAAGAGGATACAGAATAATAAAAAATACAGAATAATTAAACAATGGGGACGGAGGGACCGGAGGAATCTATCGGCGGGACTCCGAGTTCAGCAATGCGACGGTATGATTGTAGAAGCTGTTCCTCATCCTACTGGTACGAGACCTGAGGCTCCTGTACCGCCTCCCTGATGGGAGGAGGGCAAACAGTCCATGGTTGGGGTGGGAGGGGTCTTTAATGATCTTCCCAGCCCGTTTCAGACACCGTTTTCGGTGGAGGGCATCCATGGCAGGGAGCGGGGCACCGATGATGTGCTGCGCGGTTTTCACCACCCGTTGTAGTGCCTTCCTGTCCGCAACAGTGCAGCTGCTGTACCATACCGTGAAGCAGGTGGTCAGGATGCTCTCGATGGTACACCGGTAGAACTTGGTCAGGATCTGGGGGGACAGGTGGGCTTTCTTGAGCCTCCTCAGGAAGTAAAGGCGCTGCTGTGCCTTGTTGATCAGCTTGGAGGTGTTGAGGGACCAGGACAAATCCTCCGAGATGTGTACCCCGAGGTACACATCTCGGGGTACACTCGAGGTTTAATATAATATACACGCATAAAGTAGAGGAAGAAGATATATCAATTATTTCTTTGGATGCAGAGAAAGCATTTGATCAGGTAGAGTGGCAATACTTATATAAAGTACTACAAAAATTTAATATGGGAGAGAATTTTATAACATAGGTAAAATTATTATATGATAAACCGATGGCAAGAATTTTAACTAATAACATGTTATCTCAAAAATTTCAATTATCAATGGGTAATAGGCAGGGATGTGCACTATCACTCCTGCTATTTGCCCTTATGATAGAACCCCCTGGCTGAAAGTATAAGAATTCATCCGAATATTCAGGGCTATAATACCATGGACTCAAAGAATAAAATCTCATTATATGCAGACGATATACTTTTATATATTACAAAGTCACAAACGAGCATACCAAATTTATTAAACTTAATAAAGGAATTCGGGTCTTTTTCTGGATATAGAATAAACTGGAATAAAAGTGAAATCATGACATTAAAACCTCAAGAACCTACACACTTATTGAAGTTCCCCTTTAAAATCGCAACAGAAAAATCTAAATATTTGGGTATTAAGATTACTAGAAAATATAAAGCATTATTCAACGCTAATTTCATACCTTTATTAAATAAACTTAATACGGGAATGGGGGTGAGTAGGGGAATGGGGGTGAGTGTGAGGGGAGAGTGTGGGGGGGGGAGAAAGTGGGGGGAGTGTTCCCAAAATCGGGACAAATGTTCCTGCATCAAGCCTCCCCCCACACTTTCCCCCCACACTTTCCCCCATAAGAATGTTGTAAGTTGCTATAAGACCCCCCCCCTCAATCTTCTACATTCTAGCGAGTACAAGCCGAGTCTATCCAGTCTTTCGTCATATGAAAGTCCTGCCCCCAGGATGCAGACTCCCCAAGCGGAATATGAGGTGCTGTTCCTGCAATTTCCGGTGTTGCTCGCTGTGGCCATGGAGGAGACCCAGGACAGAGAGGTCGGATACGGAGTGGGAGGGGGAGTTGAAGTGCTGAGGCACCGGGAGGTCAGGTTGGTTATTGCGGACCGAGCGGAGGTGTTCGGCGAAACGATCGCCCAGCCTCCGCTTGGTCTCACCGATATATAGGTCTGCTGACATCTAGAGCAGCGGATGCAATAGATGAGGTTGGAGGAGATGCAGGTGAACCTCTGTCACACCTGGAACGACTGCTTGGGTCCTTGATCGGAGTCGAGGGGGGAGGTAAAGGGACAAGTGTTGCATCTCTTGCGGGTGCAAGGGAAAGTGCCCGGGGATGGGACGGAACGGGAAGGAAGGGAAGAATTGACAAGGGAGTTATGGAGGGAGCGGTCTTTGCCGAAGGCAGATATGGGGGGAGATGGGAAGATGTGGCCAGTGGTGGGGTGACACGGCTTGTACTCGTTGGAATTTAGACGAATGAGGGGGGATCTTATAGAAACTTACAACATTCTTAAGGTGTTGGACAGGAAGATTATTCCCGATGTTGAGGAAGTCCAGAACAAGGGGTCGCAGTTTAAGGATAAGAAGTCTTTTAGGACCGAGATGAGAAAAAAAGATTTTCACACAGAGACTGGTGAATCTGTAGAATTCTCTGCCACAGAAGGTAGTTGAGGCCACAGTTCATTGGCTATATTTAAGAGGGAGTTAGATGTGGCCCTTGTGGCTAAAGGGATCAGGGGATATGGAGAGAAGGCAGGTACAGGATACTGAGTTGGATGATCAGTCATGATCATATTGAATGGCGAATGGTGCAGGCTCGAAGGGCTGAATGGCCTCTACTCCTGCATCTATTGTCTATGTTTCTATGTGTCTAATGGGGGCGGTGATTTTGGTGATAATGTGGTAATGGGGGCGGTGGTGGTTCACGTGGGAGGGTGTGGGTGGGTGGGTCCAGAAACTGGTCACTGAGGATCCTTAGTGTGTTGGTGAGAGAGAGGGGGGGGGGGTGAGCAGATGTGATGGAGAGGGGACAGATTCCTAAACCCAGCGACGCTGAGTGCATTTTACAATCAGAGAAACGGGCGATTTCACCAATTGTTTGAACTGCTGCCTGAACTTAGTCTGGGTGAGGGCGTAAGTAGCCGTGTTTGTGCAGCAGCTCAGCATCTGCAACGTGTAGCCCAGTTCGCCAACGAAGAAGTCAGGATAGCGCACGCTAGGAAATAAATAAACCAGTTTGTACCACACAACATATACCGTATAGACCGCCCACAACACGATGAAATTCCCCGAGATGACCAGCAGTATAATGAGGGATTTCCTGCGGCTCTTCATCTCCGGGTCTCTGCCACTCTCCCCACTGCTGGGACCCCGGAGTCTCCTGCGGGCTCTGCTCGCCACTAACACGTATCTGATGGTCAAAGTGTTGAACACAACAATGAGGACAAATGGCATCACGGGGGTGATGAGATACTGGAGAAACTCCCCGATTCCCCAGGCCACTGAGTAAAGAGCATCGGATCTTGCAGCACAAAACCAGGGGTCATTAAATAGCGTGTACCCACCGCTCAACATAAAATACCAGAAGATGTTCTTTAAACAGCTCAGCACGGTCACTGTCCCCAGAACCACAGCCGATATTCTCTCGGTGCAATAGTTTGTTTTCAGCTTCTGGCAACAAATGGCCACAAATCGATCAAAGGTGAATGTGACGGTGAACCAGACAGAACAGTCGGTGACGGCGTAAAGGAAGAAGGCGTGGATATTACACCCTGGGACATGACGCAGGAACCGAAATGCTTCATAGTAAGCAATGGGAATCCCCCTCATTATCAGGTCGACAATAATTACCAGTAGATCGGCCGCTGCCATGGCCATCAGGTAGCGAGTGACACCAGTGGAGAGACCGCACTTTCCCCGGGACAGGACCACAATGGTCAGCGGGTTCACTGTGAGGAGGGAGGGAAGTAAACAGAGACATGACACACACACACACACACAGCCAGCGGACAAAGCAAATTCTGCAGATTCGTCGAGGCGAGGGGCAAATCAAATGCACAATCCTGTTCTGGGATTGTAGAAGATTGTGTAACGAGGCTGTCTAGTAGTAACTACTGAAGGAAATACATTATGCTGCATCTGCTCGATTACTAAACAGATGAGAAGCTGCAGGTAGGAGGGTTGGGATAAAGAATCAGATATGTGTCTGACCATTTCTCACTCACTTCACCATGGGAGTTTAGCTCTTTGCTTCACTGTGAGTGAATCAAAGATTATACAGCAGAGTAGGTATGAGCGAGCGAGGGAAGTGAGCGAAGAAGGAGGTCAGGGACTTTATTGCCATCTGCATCGGTGCAAGGGAGGTGATGGTACATTAGACAATCTTGCTTATAGCAGCATGGTAAGAAACATAGATTAAACCTCCGACATAAACACAGGCGGGTGGGTGACACATACTCACACAGAATGTACACATCAATTCTGCAAGGCGGGCGGGTTGCAGAACGAACTCGCGTATTTAATAAACAAAGACATTAGGACAAAATTAGAAAACAAGTCTACACAGAGAATGTTTCCGCTAGTGGTAGAGTCCAGGACCAGAGGTCACATCCTCGCAATTAAAAGGCCGTTCCTTTAGGAAGGAGATGATGAGGAATATAGAAACATAGAAACATAGACAATAGGTACAGGATTAGAGGCCATTCGGCCCTTCGAGCCTGCACCCACCGCCATTCAATATGATCATGGCTGATCATCCAACTCAGTATCCTGTACCTGCCTTCTCTCCATACCCCCTGATCCCTTTAGCCACAAGGGCCACATCTAACTCCCTCTTAAATATAGCCAATGAACTGGCCTCAACTACCTTCTGAGGCAGAGGATTCCACAGATTCACCGCTCTCTGTGTGTGAAAAAAAATGTTTTTCTCTTCTCAGTCCTAAAAGACTTCCCCCTTATCCTTAAACTGTGTGTGACCCCTTTTTCTGCACTTCCCCAACATCGGGGACAATTTTCCTGCATCTAGTGTGTCCAACCCCTTAAGAATTTTGTGAGTTTCTATAAGATCCACCCTCAATCTTCTACATTCTAGCGAGTACAAGGCGGGTCTATCCAGTCTTTCTTCATATGAAAGTCCTGCCATCCCAGGAATCAGTCTGGTGAACCTTCTCCGTACTCCCTCTATGGCAAGAATGTCTTTCCTCAGATTAGGAGACCAAAACTGTACGCAATACTCCAGGTGTGGTCTCACCAGTCTTTCTTCATATGAAACTTCATAGTGATAAACCTCTGATCCCCACAAACAGGCAGCATTAACACACTACCCATTACTCTGTCGAAGATTTCTTCAAGGGACACGTACGTCATGGATTGTCCGAGCTACAGACATTTATACCGGATCCCGTCACTGCCGTTTCTCACCTGCTGTTGCGCGGGAATTTGGACGGGGACCTACCTGGAAGAGCAACAAGGGCTAGCACGGGATAAAGGACAGGCTGTATATCTCTGAGTGCAAAGAAGATTCGATCACTTAAGCTGTACGAAGAAATTAAAAATTCGTCGACCCAATCGAAGACTCCCTTCTCCATGGCGGTAACTTCCCAGTCTACCGTTTTCACAGACCGATCCGTTTGTGTAACACCGCACGCACTCTCTCACTGTTCCCCGATTACACTCGGTGACATTCACTTTACTTTCTAATATTCCCGGGTTCCGAAACATCCATCTAACATCCCACTTTATTGTCCACAGATTCCCAATGGGGTTTCTCCCTCTGTGGATGGAGCTGCTGCTCTCTGTCTGTCGGTGACGGGCGGGATGATCTCACCAACACTCTCGTATCCCAGCAACAACAGGAATGGTTTATATTGGGAACTGGGAAATCTCCAGAGGGTGGGTGACACAACCGGGCTCCGTATAGACTGACGTTAATCACACACACTCTCTGAACAAACATCTACTGTTAACTCTTTTGTGTCCGGGCACAAAGAGCCTCCCTCACGGAAAGGGCACCAGTCATCATGGGTGATGATATCCAGTCTATATGTTCTGTCTAGTGGACAATTAGTGCCGGGGGAGGGAGCAATCTACAGGCCTGGTAGAATCCGCACCATCTCTCCGCAATCTCGATAATCGTGAGCAGTCGCCTGAAATCGCAATGTTCAGTTTATTCGTTTCCATTGACGAGTGCATTTCGGGAATCTTCATTCATTTAATCTGACATCTTGAAAGATAGAAACATAGAAACATAGACAATAGGCGCAGGAGTAGAGGCCATTCAGCCCTTCGAGCCTGCACCTCCATTCATTATGATCATGGCTGATCATCCAACTCAGTATCCTGTACCAGCCTTCTCTCCATACCCCCTAATCATTTTAGCCTCAAGGGCCACATCTAACTCCATCTTAAAAATAGCCAATGAACTGTGGCCTCAACTATCTTCTGTGGCAGAGAATTCCACAGATTCACCACTCTCTGTGTGAAAAATTACTTTCTCATCTCGGTCCTAAAAGACTTCCCCTTTATCCTTAAACTGTGTGGCCCCTTGTTCTGGACTTCCTCAACATCGGGAACAGTCTTCCTGCATATAGGCTATCCAACCTCTTAAGAATTTTGTACGTTTCTATAAGACACCCCCTCAATCTTCTAAATTCTAACGAGTACAAGCCGAGTCTTGCCAGTATTTCTTCATATGAAAGTCCTGACATCACAGGAATCAGTCTGGTGAACCTTCTCGGTACTCCCTCTATGGCAATAATGTCTTTCCTCAGATTAGGAGACCAAAACTGTACGCAATACTCCAGGTGTGGTCTCGCCAAGAGCCTGTGCAACTGCAGTAGAACCTCCTTTCTCCTATACTCAAATCCTTTTGCTATGGATGCTAACATACCATTCGCTTTCTTAGGAACATAGAAACATAGATGATGGATAGGACAGGTCGATGGCCCCCACGTCGTTTAATCTCCTACATTCCTGGGTTTTCGAAGTGCCGAACCAGACCCTGTGGCAACCGTTCAATATGGTCTCTATCTTAGACTTGTAGAAGATCGGGAGAACATTCACCACCACACCGATGTCCTTTCTGCTCGACTCTAACACAGTCAAGTCGTTTGACTTTATTTATCATTCAATCAATTTGTTGTGTCCACGACATATCTTCAGAAATATTCACGGCAAGGAACATAACGTTGTTGACTCTCTCCACTATCGAACCGTGGATGAAGACAGGTTAATCCATCCTCGGCCTTCCTCTTCTAAAATCAGCAATATACCACTTGCCCGTGGGAAAGACATTGACGAAGGGCATGTGAGGTGTCGTGGATTGGACCGGGGGATAGGATGGAATCCAGGTATGTGGGAAGTAATTCAGTGGGGGCAAGAACACGCTGAAACAATGGGTTTACCTGGACAGTCAGAAGAAGCACGTTGGGACTGGGTTCCAAATGCTGTGCCTATTTTCAAGAAGGGCTGCAAGGAACATGCGGGGAACTATAGGCCGGTAAGGTTAACATCTGTAGTTGGTAAGTTGCTGGAGAGTATTATGTGAGATAGGATATGAATGAATAAATGAATGAATGAGTGAATGAATGAATGAATGAATGATTGAATGAATGAATGAATGAATGAATGAATGAATGAATGAATGAATGAATGAATGAATGAATGAATGAATGAATGAATGAATGAATGAATGAATGAATGAATGAATGAATAAATGAATGAATGAATGAATGAGTGAATGAATGTATGAATGAATGAATGAATGAATGAATGCATGAATGAGTGAATGAATGAATAAATGAATGAATGAATGAATGAATGAGTGAATGAATGAATGAATGAATGAATGAATGAATGAATGAATGAATGAAAGAATGAATGAGTGAATGAATGAATGAATGAATGAATGAATGAATGAATGAATGAATGAATGAATGAATGATTGAATGAATGAATGAATGAATGAATGAATGAATGAATGAATGAATGAATGAATGAATGAATGAATGAATGAATGAATGAACACATACAATGAATTTACTTTGGTGAATTTACAGGCATTTGGGTGGTCAAGGTCTGATTAGAGACTGTCAGCATGGTTTTGTACGTTGGAGGTCGTGTCTCACCAATCTCATTGATTTTTTCGAAGACGTGAGCAAAAAGGTTGATGAAAGCAGAGCTGTGGATGTCGTGTACATGAACTTTATAACAAGAGGATTCGAACATAGGAGCAAAGAGGTCCTTCTGCAGTTGGACAAGGCCCTAGTGAGACCACACCTGGAGTATCGTGTGCAGTTTTGGCCTGTTTGCCTTCATAACAAGAGGAATTGAGTATAGGAGCAAAGAGGTCCTTCTACAGTTGTACAGGGCCCTGGTGAGACCACGCCTGGAGTATCGTGTGCAGTTTTGGTCCCCTAATTTGAGGAAGGACATTCTTCATATTGAGGGAGCCCAACGTAGGTTCACCAGGTTAATTCTCGGGATGGCGGGACTGTCATATGCTGAGAGAATGGAGCAGCTGGGCTTGTACACTCTGGTGTTTAGAAGGATGAGAGGATATCTCATTGAAACGTATAAGATTGTTAAGGGTTTGGACACGCTGGAGGCAGGAAACATGTTCCCGATGTTGGGGGAGTCCAGACCCAGGACCCACACAGTTTAAGAATAAGGGGTCGGCCATTTAGAACAGAGACGATGAAACACTTTTTCTCACAGAGGGCTACGAGTCTGTGGAATTCTCTGCATCAGAGGGCGGTGGAGGCCGGTTTTCTGGATGTATTTAAGGGAGTGCTAGATAGGACTCTTGAAATAGCGGAGTCAGGGGATATGGGGAGAAAGCAGGAACGGTGTACTGATTGGGGATGATCAGCCGTGATCACATTGAATGGCAGTGCTGACTCAAAGGGACGAATGGCCTCTACTCCTGCACCTGTTGTCTATTGATTTCAGTATCGCGTTCGACAAGATATCGCATGGTAGGCTGCTCTGGAAGGTTAGATCGCATGGGATCCAAAGAGAGACAGCTGAATTGATAGCAAATTGGCTCCATGGAAGGAAGCAGAGAGTGATGGTGGAAGGTTGCTTCTCAGACTGGATGTGTGTGGCTAGTGGTGTGCTTCACGGTTCAGTGCTGGGCCCGTTACTGTTTGTCATCTACATCAATGATTTGGATGAGAACATACAGAGCAAGATTGGCAAGTTTGTTGATGATACAAAAGTGAGTGGTTTTGCAAACAGTGAAGATGGTTGTGAAAGATTGCAGCAGGATCTGGATCGATTGGCCAGGTGGGCGGAGGAATAGTTGATGGAATTTAATACAGAGAAGTGCGAGCTTTTGGGACATCGAACAAGGGCAGGACCTATACAGTGAATGGTCGGCCTCTGCGTAGTGTTGTAGAGCAGAGGGATCTAGGAGGTAGACAAAAATGCTGGAGAAACTCAGCGGCTGCAGCAGCATCTAAGGAGCGAAGGAGATAGGCAACGTTTCGGACCGAGATCCTTATTCAGTCTGAAGAAGGGTTTCGGCCCGAAACATTGCCTATCTCCTTCGCACCATAGATGCTGCTGCACCCGCTGAGTTTCTCCAGCATTTGTGTCTACCTTCGATTTTCCAGCATCTGATGCAGTTCCTTCTTAAACACAGAGGGATCTAGGAGTACAGGTGCATGGTTCTATGAAGGGCGAGTCGCAGGGTAGATAAGGTGGTCAAAAAGGCTTTTGGCACTTTGGCCTTCATCAGTCAGAGCAGTGAGTCTAGAAGTTGGGAGGTCACGTTGCAGTTGTATCAGATGGTGAGACCGCATTTAGAATAATGTGTTCAGTTCTGGGCACCGTATTATAAGAACTATATTGTCAAACTTGAAAGGGTTCAGAAAAGTTTTCATAGGATGTTGCCAGGACTAGAGGGAGTGAGCTGTAGGGAGAGGTTGGGTAGGCTGGGTCTGTATTGCATGGAACGTAGGAAGGTAAGGGGAGATCTTGTGCTGGCCAAGCTGAAAAATATCACAATCCCCCTGTTGGATCCTCTGCAGTTTGCATATCGGGCCAATAGATCTGTGGATGATGCAGTTAACCTGGGCCTGCACTTCATCCTCTAGCACCAAGACCGCCAGGGGACCTATGCGAGGATAATAATGTTTTTATTTCAGCTCTGCATTCAACACCATTGTGCCAGAGCAACTACACTCCAAACTTTCCGAGTTGACTGTGCCTGAACCCCTCGTCGGTGGATCACCAGCTTCCTGACAGACAGGAAGCAGCATGTGAGGCTGGGAAAGCACATTTTGGACCAGCAAACCCTCAGCATAGGAGGACCGCAAGGCTGCGTACTCTCCCCTCTCCTCTACTCTCGCCACACCAACGACTGCACCTCCACTGACTCCTCTGTCAAGCTTCTCAAGTTTACGGACGCCACAACCCTGATTAGACTGATTCTATGCCATTCTTGCCATAGTGGGACTACAGAGAAGGTTCACCAGACTGATTCCTGGGATGGCAGGACTTTCTTATGAAGAAAGACTGGATAGACTCGGCTTGTACTCGCTAGAATTTAGAAGATTGAGGGGGGAGCTTATAGATAATTACAAAATTCTTAAGGGATTGGACAGGATAGATGCTGGAAGATTGTTCCCGATGTTGGGGAAGTCCAGAACAAGGGGTCACACAGTTTAAGGATAAGGGGGAAGTCTTTTAGGACCGAGATGAGAAACATTCGCTGCCACAGAAAGAAGTTGAGGCCAGTTCATTGGCTATATTTAAGAGGTAGTTAGATGTGGCCCTTGTGGCTAAAGGGATCAGGGGTGTATGGAGAGAAGGCAGGGATGGGATACTGAGTTGGATGATCAGCCATGATCATATCGAATGGCGGTGCAGGCTCAAACGGCCGAATGGCCTACTCCTGCACCTATTTTCTATGCTTCTATGTTTCTAACTCAGTATCCCGTACATGCCTTCTCTCCACCCCCCCTGATCCGTTTAGCCACAAGGGCCACTTCTAACTCCCTCTTAAATATAGCCAAAGAACTGGCCTCAACTACCTTCTGTGGCAGAGAATTCCAGAGATTCACAACTCTCTGTTTGAAAAATGTTTCTCTCATCTCGGTCCTAAAGGACTTCCCCTCTATCCTCAAACTGTGACCCCTTGTCCTGGACTTCCCCAACATCGGAATCAATCTTCTTGAATCTAGCCTGTCCAACGCCTTAAGAATTTTGTAAGTGTCTATAAGATCCTCGCTCAATCTCCTAAATTCTAGCGTGAACAAGCCGAGTCTATCCAGTCTTTCTTCATATGAAAGTCCCGACATCCCAGGAATAAGTCTGGTGAACCTTCTCTGTACTCCCTCTATGACAAGAATGTCTTTCCTCAGATTAGGAGAACAAAACTGTACGCAATACTCCAGGTGTGGGCTCACCAAGACCCTGTACAACTGCAGTAGAACCTCCCTGCTCCTATACTCAAATCATTTTGCTATGAATGCTAACACTCCATTTGCTGTCTACACTGCCTGCTGCACCTGCATACCTACTTTTAATGACTGGTGTACCATGACACCCAGGTCTCGTTGCATCACCTCTTTTCCTAATCGGCCACCATTTAGATAATAGTCTACTTTGCTGCTTTTGCCTGTTTTAAACTAATACCTACCAACGAGTCCGATTCAATCGTATTTGTTCCGATTTTTAAGTTAAAAGTGTGAAAAATTGGAACAGTACTATTTTGAAATAAGGGGGGGGGGAATGGCCAATTGACTGCTGTCTCCAAGGGGGTTGCGTCCAATCACCGACCAGCTTTCCTTAATATTTCCGTCCATTCAGCCGCTGTCTCCAAGGGCATTGTGTCCAATCACAGAATGCGTTGGTCGCTCAGCGGCCAATCAGACGCTGTCTACACTACCTGAAGAAACTCAAACAGGTCTCACTCCCCACCAACATCCTCAGGACTTTCTACAAGGGCACGGTGGAGTCTGTACTGACGTACTGTATGAAGACGTGGTACTTCAACTGTAACTGCTCATACAGGAAGGCTCTGCAGAGGGTCGTGAGGGGAGCAGAGAGGATCATGCAGTATAATGTGGTTAATGTGAGGTTATCCACTTTGGTGGCAAAAACAGGAAAGCAGAATATTATCTAAATGGTGGCCGATTAGGAAAAGGGGAGATGCAACGAGACCTGGGTGTCATGGTACATCATCCATTGAAAGAAGGAGTACAGGTGCAGCAGGCAGTGAAGAAAGCAAAATGTGTGTTGGCATTCATTGCAAAATGATTTGTGTATAAGAGCAGGGAGGTTCTACTGCTGTTGTACGGGGCCTTGGTGAGACCACACCTGGAGTATTGCGTACAGTTTTGGTCTTCTAATCTGAGGAAATACATTCTTGCCATAGATGGAGTACAGATAAGGTTCACCAAACTGATTCCTGGGATGGCAGGACTTTCATGTGAAGAAAGACTGGATAGACTCAGCTTGTACTCGCTGGAATTCAGAAGATTGAGGGGGTTCTTATAGAACTTACAAAATTCTTAAGGGGTTGGACAGGCTAGATGCAGGAAGATTATTCCCGATGTTCGGGAAGTCCAGAACTAGGGGTCACAGTTTAAGGATAAGAAGGAAGTATTTTTGGACCGAGATGAGAAAATCATTTTTTACACAGAGAGGGGAGAATCTGTGGAATTGTCTGCCACAGAAGGTAGTTGAGGCCAGTCCATTGGCTATATTTACGAGGGAGTTAGATATGGCCCTTGTGGCTATAGGGTTCAGGGGGTATGGAGAGAAGGCAGGGATGGGATACTGATTTGGATGATCAGCCATGATCATAGCGAATGACGGTGCAGGCTCGAAGGGCCGAATGGCCTACTCCTGCACCTATTTTCTATGTTTCTATCATTGGCGTCTCCATACCCTCGGTACTAGAACTGTTCCAGAGCCGCTGCCTGAAAAAAAACCTGAGCATAGCAAAGGACAAACTGCACCCCATCCATGCACGGGACAACAGATGGCGCAATGGGCTAAGTGTTCGGCTGGCGACCGGAAGGTAGCCGGTTCGAATCCCGCTTGGAGTGCATACTGTCGATGTGTCCTTGGGCAAGACACTTCACCCACCTTTGCCTGTGTGTGAATGTGTGTGAATGTGTGTGAGTGATTGGTGGTGGTCGGAGGGACCGTAAGCGCAGATTGGCAGCCACGCTTCCATCAGTCTGCCCCAGGGCAGCTGTGGCTACAGAAGTAGCTTACCACCACCGAGTGTGACTGAGGGGTGAATGAATAATGCGATGTAAAGCTCCTTGAGTATTAGAAAGGCGCTATATAAATCCCATCCATTATTATCCATTATCCCCACACATCTATAACTCTTGCCATCAGGCAAAAGATATCGTAGCATCAAAGCCCGGACAACCAGACTGCTAAACTGCTTCCTGCCACGGGCTGTGAGGCTGCTAAACTGTCACTCAACCTGATTCTGCGGCTTTTTTTGCACTGACAATTTAATAACTCTGGCACTGGCCACTCAAATCAGCTGCCCTGGATATTTTAAGGACTGTTTTTACTTTATTTTAATGTTGCTGTTTTACCGGTTTTTAACTATTTATACTATTTCAACAGGGACTGGATTGTTTTTACTGTTATTATGTGTGAAATGTTTATGTGCGATGCTCCGGTATTCCCTGGGAAACGTCTTCTCATTTTGCACTGTACAATTGTTGCTTTGCAAGATGACAATACAGGTTGATTGATTGATTGTCTGCGAGATGCGTTGCGGCCAATCACCGATCAGCTTCCCTTTACTGAAGCTGAAGATGGCTGCAGCCAAAATCACCTTTTCTCTGCTGTTTGCACACAGTGCTCAGCAAAGAGGCATTTCAGGTAACATTCTTTGCAAACCTTTATTGAAGCTGTATGAAGTCATTTATTTCATGAATTATTTATAACCATGTAACCATATAACAATTACAGCATGTAAACCCTTCTAGTCCGTGCCGAACACTTAATCTACCCTAGTCCCATCTACATGCACTCGGACCATAACCCTCCATTCCTTTCCCGTCCATATACCCATCCAATTTATTTTAAATTTTACTTCGCAGTCACGTGAGTGACTACGTGAAGAACCCGCCAGGACGCATGCGTGTATTGCTACACGCATTGCGAAACGACAGGCGGGGTGGAGCATTCCCCCGCAGCGTTAATTTTGAAACCGAGACCGACAGGTAAATGAATTACTGTGCGGTGTTTTTTGTTTCCCGTGCGGCTTTTACAGGGGGAAACTATGGACAAAATAAGAATCCACAAGGGCTGTATCTAAGCTGGCTGGAGAGGACCGCGGTGTGGCGGGCAGCCAGCAGCGGCTGACGGCACCAGCATCACCGTTAGTGGGATCAGCTGTGCCCGACTTGACACCTGCGCCGGCCAGATCAACACCACGGCCGGGCGGGCGGCTATACGGAACAGAGCCGTTGACTCTGACAAGTCGGACTGCAAAGAAATACCGCGGGGGGAAGCGTTGCTGGGGCCGAATGGAGCGGTTTATGGAGCAGATGCTCCACTGTGACAGACTCCGAGAGATGGAGGCTAGTCACCATGGGTATATAATACACCCATGGCAGCAACTTATCCAGGGCTGCACAGTGCATCTCCCTCGACAGAGGGGAGTACTGGGAGCCAATTCTGGGCTGGCTCTGAGGGGTGTTTGCTGAAGAGACAACCAGCATGCAGGGGGTGCAAGAACAAGGACACTTGCTGGAAATGGTGTCCAATTTGTACAACTAGAGCAGACTGGACTGAGCATCCAGTATTGACTATCTCTCCTTTAAACAACTACAGGAACATGGCTGTAATGGACACTACTGTCAAATATTTGGCACCGGTAAAACTGTGTATCCCTCGAAATTTCCCGTGGTGAACAGTTGCATCTGGAAACACTTTGATGCGGGAGTCAGAAGCCAGCATATTAAGCTTCAGAAAATCCAAAAATTGTTGACTGCAGGGATCACAGCAGTTACCCGGACAGTGGATGGGAAAGAGATGTCAGAAGAGCAGCAAGACGCTCTGGCATTATTCTGCAATACGCAGTACGAGATTAATAGTCTCAGGAAGAACACCATCCGCCCAGCAAAAGCCCAAATCCAAACTCCGGCAACTCCACTTCTACGCCGTCTGCACAGGAAGAAATAAAATTGCCCCTGGTCACCATGGAGGTAGGTGGGTCTGGTCTCTTCCAAAAAACATGAAGTGTGAATAATACACCAATTGGTGGTAGATTACACTTTTTTGGGAGGCATGAAGTGCAATAACTACTGACACTTATATCTTACTTAGTATTCAGGGATATACAATTGAATTTGTGCACAAAAACTATTCCCGGTTCAGCATGTACCGAACCGAACATTACTGGTAGCGCATGCTGAACTGGAGAGGTTATATGCTAAGGGGGTCAATGAAAAAACCCAACACGACTCTGGAATTCGTGTCAAATATCTTTACAATAAACAAAAAAGATGGTGGTTGCCACATCATTATAGGTTTGACAAAACTGAATACATTTGTGCAGTATATTCATTTCAAAATGGAAACATTTGTTACTGTCAAACAATTAATTTCCAAAGGCTACTTCATGGCTTACATCGATATAAAGATGCTTACTATTCAGTGCCTATGCGGAAGGATCACAGACGTTCTTTAAAATTTAACTGGATGGGGCAGCACTGGCAGTATAGAGCTACCTAAAGGAATAACATCCGCCCCCAGACTATTTACCAACGTTTTGAAACCAGCCCTAACGTTTCTTCGGAAACAAAACCATTTGGTCATGGATTACCTACATGACATATTAATTGTGAGAAAAACTTTAGAATTAGCCAAAATAGCTGTATCAGCCACCAAACAATTGTTTGAGAGACTGGGGTTTATCATCCATCCAGTTAAATCTAAGCTAACACCTTCCACCACTATGGACTACTTGGGGTTCACCGCTAACTTAGTTCACATGTCGGTAACTTTACCAAAGGACAAGGCAACAGACTTAACTGAGGCATGCAACAACCTCATTGACATCAGTGAACCATCTATTTGACTGGTAGCAAGGGCAATTTGTGGCTGCTTTACCAGCCACACAGTTTTGACCGTTGGATTACCAACAAAATTACAAAGGGCAAAGGTACAAGCACTCACAATCAATACTGGTCATTTCGATAGGCCAATGAAGCTACCAATCAAATCAATTATGGAATTACAATGGTGGAGGGAAAACATTCGGCATTGTTCCAGCCCTATCATTGTCAGCAACCATTCAGTGGTGCTACAAACATATGCCAGTGCTCATGGTTGGGGTGCTACTAATTCCATCTCTAGTTGTAGAGGTAGATGGGATGCACAAGGGGCATCATTACTTCAGATACATGGCATAAACTAGTTCTATGGTCTAAAATCATACTGTTCAGAAATGCATCACCTGCATGTTAGACTACAGATTGATAACACCATTGTCGTGGCATATATTAACTATATGTGTGAAATCAAATCGGTATCATGTGATAATCCGGCTAACACAATTTGGCAATGGTTTATTCAGAAAAGTATTTGGATATCAGCTAGTTACCTACCAGGCAACCTCAAATTCAGTGGCAGGCACCAGGTCACGCAAATTCAATGACAACATTGAATAGATGTTGGACCGCAACAAAGTGTTTGCTGATATTGTAGCACGATATATAACACCAGATATCGATCTATTTGCATCTCGGCTTAATTATCAGTTGGTAAACTATGTTTCTTGGGAATCAGACACTGGGGCATCAGCGATGGATGCCTTCTCGCTGCATCTCGGGAAATTGTTGTTCTATGCATTCCCCCCTTTCTGCCTCATCAGTCCTGTATTACGCAAAATATATCAAGACTCGGCGTCTGGTATTTTGGTAGTGTCCGATTGGCCTACTCAACCATGGTTCCCTGTGATTCTTGTTATGGTTTTAGGACCATGCATCTCCGTTCCGAAACGACCAGATTTGTTGGTTCATTCCGTAATGGGGGGAAAGCCATCCATGCCATAATAGGACTAATTTGCTGATTTGTAGAATCTTAAGAAACCATTTATGGACCTGGGACCAACGGACCGAACAATGAACGTATCGGGTCTACATCAGGAAGTGGGAGACACTGCTTAAGGAACAACATCACTTACTGTACGACGAACATAACCTCTGTGCTGGAATTCCTGACTAGCCCCACTATGATGATGTGCTCAGTTATAGTGCCATGAACTGCGCCAGAAGTGCCCTTACAGCATATATGTGGCAAAGATCAGAGCATCATTCTGTCGGGACCCACCCCTTGTAACTAAACTTATGAGGGATATTTTAATATTAATCCCCAAGGACAAGGTATTCCCAAATATGGGATGTGAGTATAGTCCATATAACCATATAATAACCATATAACAATTACCGCACGGACAACAGGCCATCTCGGCCCTACAAGTCCGTGCCGAACAATTTTTTTCCCTTAGTCCCACCTGCCTGCACTCATACCATAACCCTCCATTCCCTTCACATCCATATGCCTATCCAATTTATTTTTAAATGATATCAACGAACCTGCCTCCACCAATTCCACTTAACGCTCATTCCACATCGCTACCACTCTCTGAGTAAAGAGGTTCCCCCTCGTGTTACCCCTAAACTTCTGTCCCTTAATTCAGAAGTAATGTCCTCTTGTTTGAATCTTCCCTATTCTCAAAGGGAAAAGCTGATCCACATTCACTCTGTCTATCCCTCTCATCATTTAAATACCTCTATCAAGTCCCCCCTTAACCTTCTGCGCTCCAGAGAATAAAGACCTAACTTATTCAACCTTTCTCTGTAACTTATTCATGAAACCCAGGCAACATTCTAGTAAATCTCCTCTGTACTCTCTCCATTTTGTTGACATCCTTCCTATAATTGGGCGACCAAAATTGTACACCATACTCCAGATTTGGTCTCACCAATGCCTTTTACAATTTTAACATTACACCCCAGCTTCTATACTCAATGCTCTGATTTATAAAGGCTAGCACACCAAAAACGTTCATTACCACCCTATCTATATGAGATTCCACATTCAAGGAACTATGCACGGTTATTCCCAGATCCCTCTGTTCAACTGTATTCTTCAATTCCCTACCATTTACCATGTACGTCCTATTTTGATTTGTCCTGCCAAGGTGTAGCACCTCACATTTATCAACATTAAACTCCATCTGCCATCTTTCAGCCAATCTTCCAAATGGCCTAAATCACTCTGTAGACTTTTGAAATCCTCTTCTTTATCCACAACACCCCCTATCTTGGTATCATATGCATACTTACTAATCCAATTTACCACACCTTCATCCAGATCATTGATGTACATGACAATAAAGGCTATCTATCTATCTATCTATCTATCTATCTATCTATCTATCTATCTATCTATCTATCTATCTATCTATCTATCTATCTATCTATCTATCTATCTATCTATCTATCTATCTATCTATCTATCTATCTATCTATCTATCTATCTATCTATCTATCTATCTATCTATCTATCCAACAAAGGACCCAACACCGATCCCTGAGGCACCCCACTAGTCACCTGCCTCCAACCCGACAAACAACCATCCACCATTACCCTCTGGCTTCTCCCATTCAGCCACTGTTGAATCCATCTTTCTACTCCTGCATTTATAGCCAACAGTTGAACCTTCTTAACCAACCTACCACGAGGAACCTTGTCAAAGGCCTTACTAAAGTCCATATAGACAACATCCACTGCTTAACCCTCGTCAATTTCCCTAGTAACCTCTTCAAAAAATTCAAGAAGATTAGTCAAACATGACCTTCCAGGGACAAATCCATGCTGACAGTTCCTAATCAGACCCTGTTTATCCAGATGCTTATATACATTATCTCTAAGTATGTTTTCCGTTAATTTGCCCACCACTGAAGTCAAACTAACAGGTGTATAATTGCTAGGTTTACTCTTAGAACATAGACATAGAAACATAGAAAATAGTTGTAGGAGTAGGCCATTCGGCCCTTCGAGCCTGCACCGCCATTCAATATGATCATGGCTGATCATCCAACTCTGCATCCTGTTCCTGCTTTCTCTCCATACCCCCGATCCTTTTAGCCACAAGGGCCACATCAAACTCCCTCTTAAATATAGCCAATGAACTGGCCTCAACTACCTTCTGTGGCAGAGAATTCCAGAGATTCACCGCTCTCTGTGTGAATTTTTTTTTCCTCATCTCGGTCCTAAAAGATTTCCCCTTATCCTTAAACTGTGACCCCTTGTTCTGGACTTCCCCAACATCGGGAACAATCTTCCTGCATCTAGCCTGTCCAACCCCTTAAGAATTTTGTAAGAACCCTTTTTAAAGAATGGAACAACATGCGCAGTACGCCAATCCTCGGGGAATATTCTCGTTTCTAATGACATTTGAAATATTTCTGTCCTAGCCCCGACTATTTCTACACTAACTTCCCTCAATGTCCTAGGGAATATCCTGTCAGAACCTGGAGACTTATCCACTTTTATATCTTTCAAAAGTGTCAGTACTTCTTTTACTTTGAAACTCATAGTATCAATAGCTACTCTACTAGTTTCCCTTACCTCACATAATTCAATATCCTTCTCCTTGGTGAATACCGAAGAAAATAAATTGTTCAATATCTCCCCCACCTCTTTTGGCTCTGCAGATAGCTGTCCACTATGTCTCTCCAATGGACCAATTTTATCCCTCGTTATCCTTTTGCTATTAATATAGCGGTAGAAACCCTTTGGATTTACTTTCACCATACTTGCCAAAGCAACCTCATGTCTTCTTTTAGCTTTTCTAATTTATTTCTTAAGATTCTTTTTACATTCCTTATACTCCTCTAGCACCTCATTTACTTCATGATGCCTATAATTATTGTAGATCTTCCTCTTTTTCCGAACAATATGTCAAATTTCCCTTGAAAACCATGGCTCTTTCCAATTTTTAAGGTTTCCTTTCAACCGAACAGGATCATAAAGATTCTGTACTCTTAAAATGTCCCATTTAAATGTCCTCCATTTCTCTTCTACATCCTTCCCATAAAACAAAATGTCCCAGTTCACTCCTTTTAAATCATTTCGCATCTCATCAAATTTAGCCTTTCTCCAATCAAAAATCTCAACCCTAGGTCCAGTTCTGACCTTCTCCATAATTATATTGAAACTAATTGTATTGTGACCACTGGACCCGAAGTGCTCCCCAACGCATGCCTCCGCCACCTGTCCCGTCTCATTTCCTAACAGGAGGTCCAACACTGCCCCTCCTCTAGTACGTAACTCTATGTCTTTCTGCAAAAAAACTATCCTGCACACATTTTACAAACTCCAAACCATCCTGCCCATTTACTGAATGTGTTTCCCAGTCTATGTGTGGAAAGTTGAAATCTCACAAAGCCATTACTTTGTGCTTACTACTAATATCTGCTATCTCCTTACATATTTGCTCTTTCAATTCTCGATCCCCATTTGGCGGTCTATAATACACCCCTATAAGTGTTGCTACCCCTTTCCCACTTCTCAGTTCCACCCAAATAGCCTCCCTAGATGAGCCCTCCAATCTATCCTACCAAAGCACTGCTGTAATATCTTCCCTGACTAGTAATGCAACACCTCCAACTCTTGCCCCTCCAATTCTATCACACCTGAAGCAACGAAATCCTGGAATATTTGGTTTCCAATCACAGCCCTCCTGCAACCATGTTTCACTGATCGCCACAACATCATACTTCCAGGTGTCTATCCAGACTCTAAGCTCATCCACCTTTCTTACAATGTCCTAACATTACTGAGGAATTGGTCACCAGCAACAACTTTCTCCCTGCATAGACTAACATATAAAATAGTCATGCGATGGCATTGGTCTCAGCACATAGAGGTCAGTCGTTACATAAACTAAGGCTGGATAGTATCACCAATTCAACGAGTAAAATAACATTTTAAATCCACGAATTAGTTAAACAGAACAGACCGGAACGTCAGGCCTCTCAATAGAATTCAGAGCATACCCAATAGATGATCGTCTATGCATTATGAGACATTAATTCTTATACATAGAGAACACTAAACAGCTCAGAGGCAATGAGATGGTATTACTGATCAGCCACTAACAGGCCCATAATAGGGTATCGGTACAAACAATTTCCAGACGGCTGAAACAGGTTTCAACGGCTGCTGGGGTGGATACTAACATATTCGAAACTCATACCACCAGGGCTGCAGCTACATCGGCAGCTAAGGAAATGGACGTAACTATGGACCAAATCCTGGGAACAGCAGGGTGGCCATAAGAGAAAATTTCTCAACTATATTACAATAAACCAGTGGTTAAACCTGTGACATTTGCAGAATCAATTTTAAGTTCTGTAATTTAAGCGCTATAGTTTTGTTAGTTAATAAGTTCATCATGGGTTTTCAATGTCGGATTCATGTTTGAATACGTTAACACAATTCCTCCCATAGTCAATTAAGGCAGACGTGAGGCATGGACTCGTTTCAACGGCATGAAATCACAGAGCTTTAAAATCATCACGTAGTCACTCACGTGACTCCGAAGTAAAATAGTAAGATTAATCGAGAACATACAAGTTTGAAGTTTGATCTTTATTTTATGAGGAGTAACGTTGAGGGATTACGTGCCCTCCGCTCCCACCCTCGATCATAAAGTTCAACTGGTATCCCTTTTCTCTAATATTACTATGTTCAGTTCATTACTGTTACCTGCGATTTCACACCGCTGCTTTGAAGAACTAACGCACGCGTCCTGGCGGGTTCTTCACGTAATCCCTCAACGTTACTCCTCATAAAATAAAGATCAAACTTCAAACTGTTAAGTTATCATTTAATCTTACTATTATTAAATCGAACCTGCCTCCACCCCTTCCATTGGAAGCTCATACCACACAGCTACCACTCTCTGAGTAAAGAAGCCCCCCCTCAGGTTACCTCTAAACTTCTGTCCCTTAATTCTCAAATTATGTCCTCTTGTTTGAATCTTCCCTACTCTCAATGCGAAAAGCTTATCCATGTCAACTCTGTCTATTCCTCTCATCATTTTAAAGACCTCTATCAAGTCCCCCCTTAACCTTCTGCGCTCCAAAGAATAAAGACCTAACTTGTTCAACCTTTCTCGGTAACTTAGAGATATCATGATATACTCAGAGGTGCCAGTTTTTTTCCGAGCATTTCAATATTCTAGTACCTGAAAATCAGTATTTTGCTGAGGAAATCAGTATTTTTACGTGGTGCCATTTTTCTGAATTAAAATTAATTTTAAAATGTATTAAAGATAAGGATACGGGTACAGAGGAGATTGACTATAATGTTGTCTTGGTTTGATGTGTTGGCCTTTATTAATCAGAGCATTGAGTATAGAAGTTGGGATGTAATGTTAAAATTGTTCAAGGCATTGATGAAGCCAATTCTGTAGTATGGTGTACAATTTGTTCGTCTAATTATAGGAAAGATGTCAATAAAATAGAGAGAGTACAGAGGAGATGTACTAGAATGTTGCCTGGGTTTCAGCAACTAAGGTACAGAGAAAGGTTGAACAAGTTAGGTCTTTATTCTACTCCTCATTTACTAAATCTAGAGGTACGGCTAATCTTATTCGAAAAGGTATACCTTTTAAATTAAAAAATACTATATCAGATAAAAAGGGAAGATATATTATAGTTTCGGAGACATTTATGTAACCCCACTAACTATAACAAATATTTACGCTCCTAATTTTGACAACCCCCAATTTTTTGCTAAAATTATAGATATAATAACAACGTTTAATTATCAAAATGTGATAATAGGGGGGGGGGGACTTCAACTGTGTTTTAGATTCATATCTAGATAAATCAACAAAACAAAGGAGGAGTAATTTCAACTCTAAGACTAGTGAACTTCTAAATACATATATAAAATATTCTAATATAATAGATGTATGGAGATCTGCTAATCCAGTTGGAAGGGAATATTCGTTTTACTCTTCGGTACATAAAACGTATTCAAGAATTGATTATGTTCTAGTGGATATGAAATTAATGCCATATACAAACAACCCAACATACCACATTAGTAGTATCTCAGATCACTCTCCGTTGACATTTTCAGTAAAATTTGAGGGAGAGCCGGTTAAAAAAATCATTTTGGAGGTTTAATACACATATTTTAAATGACTTACAAGGCAATCAATATTTTAAACAACAAATGAAACTTTTTTTGATACAAATGATACACCAGGTACCTCGCCTTCTTTGTTATGGGAAACTTTGAAGGCATTTATTAGAGGAATTATAATTTCATATCAAAGTTTTCAAAATAAAAAAAATAAGACAGAACAAATGTTGTTAGAACAAGAAGTCAGACAGTTAGAGTTAGATAATGGTAAAGATTCCACGACAGATAAACAATATGATAATATTACTGAACTTGAAACTTAATCGATTGTTATCGGCAAGAGTAATAAGATTATTCCAAATTACAAAACAGGAACATTTTGAGTTTGGTGACAAACCACATAAGCTTGTTGCTCGCCAATTGAAAAAACAAGAAAAGGCAAATATAATAACCAAAATTAAATCAGAGAAAGGTGAATTACTAATACTACCTAAAGATATTAATAATAGATTTGCTCAATTTTACCAAAACTTATATACATCTAAAATTAAAATAGAAGATAGTAAAATAAAAAAAAATCGAGATAACTGTAATCTTCCAATACTGGACCTTTTGGAACAAGAGGAACTTGGAGCTCAAATTACAATCAAATAAATAGGTGAAACAATAAAATCGCTGTAAAATGGTAAGACACCGGGACCAGATGGTTTTAATAATGAATTTTATAAAAAATGTCATGAGATAACGGCCCCTTATTTATTTAATTTATACTCCCATGCTTTTAAAGAAAACAATCTACCTGAAACACTAACAGAATCAACTATTACGCTTATTCCAAAAAAAAAAAAAGATTTAGAAGATCCGGGCTCATACAGATCTAAATCACTTTTAAATACAGATCAGAAAATTTTAGCAAAGATTTTAGCAAGAAGATTAAGCAAATATATTAGTAAATTGATAAACCCTGATCAAACGGGGTTTATACGCAAAAGATACTCATTTAATAATCTGAGACGCCTGTTTAATATAATGTACTCGCATAAAGTAGAGGAAGAAGATATATCAATTATTTCTTTGGATGCAGAGAAAGCATTTGATCAGGTAGAGTGGCAATACTTATATAAAGTACTACAAAAATTTAATATGGAAGAGAATTTTATAACATGGGTAAAATTATTATATGATAAACCAATGGCAAGAATTTTAACTAATAACATGTTATCTCAAATTTTTCAACTCTCAAGGGGTAATAGGCAGGGATGTGCACTATCACCCCTGTTATTTGCCCTTATGATACAAACCCCTGGCTTGAAGTACAAGAATTCATCCGAATATTCAGGGCTATAATACCAGGGACAAAGAATAAAATCTCATTGTATGCAGACGATATACTTTTATATATTACAAAGTCACAAACGAGCATACCAAATTTATTAAACTTAATAGAGGAATTTGGGTCTTTTTCTGGATATAGAATAAACTGGAATAAAAGTGAAATCATGACATTAAAACCTCAATAACCTGCACACTTACTGAAGTTCCCCTTTAAAATCGCAACAGAAAAATTTAAATATTTGGGTATTCAGATTACTAGAAAATATAAAGCATTATTCAACGCTAATTTCATACCTTTATTAAATAAACTTAATACGTTGATTACATTTTGGAAAACACTTCCCTTATCATTATTAGGTAGAATAAATGCAATAAATATGATCTTCCTACCACAATTACTATACCTATTTCAATCTATACCGGTATATATACCAAAATATATATTTTTTAAATTAGATTCTAATATTACTAATTATAATTGGGACTATAGATCACATAGAATCACAAAAAAACACTTATGTAAACCAAAAGAGGTCGGGGGACTTTCACTTCCGAATTTCATGTATTATTACTGGGCAGTGCATATTAAGAATATGATTTATTTGTTGGATAGTTCTACCCAACAGACAGAATGGATAAAAATGGAGAAGGAGGATTGCCATCCTTGTAATATAGGAACGAGCCTCTTCTCCCCCAAAAAACTGAATAACACAATATATAAGAAGAGCCCAATTATATATGGTACAATAAGAATTTGGAAACAAATAAAATTATCTTTAAAATTAAGAAATCTATCACTGTTAATGCCAATAGCGAATAACCCTTTATTGATAAGACATATAACCAATGGGAAAGTCTCGGAATTAGAAGGATCGGGGATTTGTACGAAATGGGAAACCTACTATCATTCCAACAACTACAATTAAAATTTAAATTGAAAAATAACCAATATTTTAAATATCTTCAGATTTGCGATTTCGTGAAAAAATATATACAAGGATATCAAAAAGTAACTCCTGACATTGGAAGAAGCAATGAGTATTGAAGCTGACTCACAGAAATTAATATCATATTTATATAATAGTATTCTAAATATAGACCTACCATCGACAGAGATACTTAGAGAAGAGTGGGAACGGGAACTAATGATAACAATTACGAAGGTTAAATGGGAAAAATACCTGATATATATTCACAAATGTTCAATTGATGTAAGACATAATCTAATTCAATTTAAAATTGTACATAGATTATATTATTCAAAAACAAGATTGAACAAATGTTATCCAAATATATTCGCCACTTGTGATAAATGTCTAGCCCAAAAGGCAACTATAACACACTCCTAAGTTTCCTGCATAAAACTTTATAGATTTTGGAATTATATTTTTGAAATATTTACAAAATTATTCAAGACAAGAATGAAACCTAATACTGAAATGATTATATTTGGCGTAATGGAAGATGGGAATAAATTGAACACATCTCAAAATCTATTCCTTAACTATGGTTTAATAATAGCAAAAAAAATAATTCTTAAATTTTGGAAGGGTACATCAATACCAACGCTTAAAATGTGGATTGCAAGTATGTTGGACACCGCTCATCTTGAGGAAATGCGATTCCTCCTAATGGATAAATCAGACCAATTCATAACGAGTTGGTCTCCATTCGTCGTTTTTTTTTGGAATCATATGGTGCAACACAATTGTAAAACATAACTGTTTCAGGACTGGACGAGGGTTGGTCAAGATTATAAATAATGATCTCCTTTTCTTTTCTTTTTTCTTTTATTTTCTTTTCTCTATTTTCTCTCTCAACTTTCTTCATTTACTCGTTTTCTTTTTTCACACACTATATATTTCACATCTTTCTATCCTTTACTATCTAACTTCTTTTTCTTATTCTAATCTTTTTTCAATGTAACAAAAAAATAAAAAGAAGTTGTACATAAAATGTATTATGAAAATATATATTAGGCACTTTGGTGCCATGTGACTGTACTTACTTCTAATAAAATAAAATATAAAAAAATTTTTTTTTTTAAAAAGACAACCAAAATTCCTTTTGTGAACACAAACTTGTTAAAAAAAAAAGGCAAGGCAAACAATTGGGCTGCAGCCACCTGACAACCTAAATTCATTTTGTGAACACAAACTTTAAAAAAAGGCGAGACAAACAATTGGGCAGCATCCACTTTACAGCAGCATCAAGGAGACTCACCTTGGAGTAGACATGCAGCTCAGAGAGCCGTGACCCACTCGCTTCCTGGGTCTGGCAGGGGCTGAGTGGGGCACTACACTTTTGGGTTTTATAGTCCCTCCCCCTGCCGCCAGCAGAGAGAATGGGGAATTAAAAAAACATTATTATCTCTCTGATTTTTCATCGATGGGAAAAACCTTCTAGTCCCGGAAGGCGGAGGGGGGCTCTGAGCGACGTGGCCAAAAATGACGGCCGTAGGTCGCGGCGTTCCCTCGGAAATCGCTGCACAGTGGGCCAAAGGCGGTCAAGATCAGACTTTTAGAAATATAGATAGGAGAGATATTACGAAAAATTCTATATAATTTTGTTTTAGAATAAGGCAGTCTGTGTAGTACTTTAAATGTTATTAAAGAATAACCATATAACAATTACAGCACTGAGACAGGCCATCTCGGCCCATCTAGTCCGTGCCGAACATTTATTCTCCCCTAGTCCCATCTACCTGCACTCAGACTATAACCCTCCATTCCTTTTCCGTCCATATAGCTATCCAATTTATTTTTAAACGATAAAATGGAACCTGTCTCCACCACTTCCGCTGGAAGCTCATTCCACACAGCTACCACTCTCTGAGTAAAGAAGTTCCCCCTCATGTTACCCCTCATTCAATTCTCAAATCATGTCCTCCTGTTTAAATCTTCCCTACTCTCAATGGGAAAAGCTTATCCACGTCAACTCGGGATAGACAATCCCTCTCATCATTTTAAAGACCTCTATCAAGTTCACCCTTAACCTTCTGAGCTCCAAAGAATAAATACCTAACTTGTTCAACCTTTCTCTTTAACTTTGTTGCTGAAACCCAGGCAACATTCTAGTAAATTATCTGAATGGTGGCCGATTAGGAAAAGGGGAGATGCAACGACACCTGGGTGTCATGGTACACCAGTCATTGAAAGTAGGCATGCAGGTGCAGCAGGCAGTGAAGAAAGTGAATGGTATGTTAGCATTCATAGCAAAAGGATTTGAGTATAGGAGCAGGGAGGTTCTAATGCAGTTGTACAAGGTCTTGGTGAGACCACACCTGGAGTATTGTGTGCAGTTGTGGTCCCCTAATCTGAGCAAAGACATTCTTCCCATAGAGGGAGTACAAAGGAGGTTCACCAGACTGATTCCTGGGATGTCAGGACTTTCATATGAAGAAAGACTGGATAGACTCGGCTTGTACTCGCTAGAATTTAGAAGATCGCGGGGGGATCTTATAGAAATGTTCACAATCCTTAAGGGGTTGGACAGGCTGGATGCAGGAAGATTGTTCCCGATGTTGGGAAAATCCAGGAGAAGGGACCACACACACAGTTTAAGGATAAGAGGGAACTCTTTTAGGACCGAGATGAGAAAAAAAAAATTTCACACACACACACAGAGTGGTGAATCTGTGGAATTCTCTGCCACAGAAAGAAGTTGAGGCCACAGTTCATTGGCTATATTTAAGAGGGAGTTATATGTGGCCCTTGTGGCTAAAGCGATCAGGGGATATGGAGAGAAGGCTGTTACAGGATACTGAGTTGGATGATCAGCCGTGATCATATTGAATGGCGAATGGTGCAGGCTCGAAGGGCCGAATGGCCTCTACTCCTGCACCTATTGTCTATCTTTCTCTAATGTCTTGTTTGCAGGTAAAAATAGTTAAAAACCTGACTTTGGTAGATTGAATTTGTTGCTTAATTGTTCAAATTACAGTGTTGCCCATAAACAGGATCTTGAAGGGCACAAAACCCTACCTATGCCATTCTTTAAAGACAGGGTCCAGAGTAAGTGTTTTAAAAAGGTGGGCTGATGCAATAGGGCTCATGAGAGAAATTTCCTGAATTGAACCCATATCAATAATGTTTTAGTATTTATTATTAATGCCTTATGTGTCAATCGTAACTATCACTGTAGGAGTCGCTTGCGTGAAGCACAACGGTATCTGGGGGTCCTTGTTCATCAGTCTATGAAAGAAAGCATGCAGGTACAGCAGGCAGTGAAGAAAGATAAGTTGGCCTTCACAAGAAGAGGAGTTGAGTATAGGAGCAAAGATGTCCTTCTGCAGTTGTACAGGGCCCTGGTGAGACCACACCTGGAGTTTTGTGTGCAGTTTTGGCATGTTGGCCTTCATAACAAGAGGAGTTGAGTATAGGAGGGAGCCCAGCGTAGGTTCTCCTCTTTCTCTCGCTCTCTCTCCCTCCTCTCACCCTCTCCTCTTTATTTCTCTCCCCCGCTCCACTCCCTCTCTCCACCCTCTCTCTCCCCTTCCTCTCTCCCCTCTCCCCTCTCCCCTTCCTCTCTCCCCTCTCCCCCTTCCCTCTCTCCCCCTCTCTATCTCTCTCTCCCCTCCCTCTTATCTCTCTCTCTCGCTCTTTCTCCCCTTCTCACTCGCTCTCCCCACTCTCTCCCTCTCTCCCCTTCTCTCTCTCTCACCTCTCTATTCTCACTCTCCCCCTCTCCCCCCTCTCTTCCCCGTCTCTCTCTCCCTCCTTCTCTCTCCCTCTCCTCTCTCTCCTTCTCCCCTTCTCGCCCTCTCTCTCTCTCCTTCTCCACCTTCCCCCTATCTCTCTTCTTCTCATCGCTCTCCCTCCTTCTCTCTCCCTCTCCCTCTCCCCACTCTCTTTCTCTCTCTCCCCCCATCTCTCTCTCCTCTCCCCCTCTACCCCCTTCTCTCTCCCTCTCCCCACTCTCCCCTTCTCTCTCTATCTCGCTCTCTCTCCCCCATCTCTCTCTCCTCTCCCCCTCTCCCCTTTGCTTCTCTCTCTCCCCTTCTCTCTCTCCCTCCCCTCTCTCCTCTATATCTCTCTCTCCCTCCCCCCCATCTCTCTCTCCTCTCCCCCTCTCCCCCTTCTCTCTCCCTCTGCCCACTCTACCCCTTCTCTCTCTATCTCTCTCTCTCCCCATCTCTCTCTCCTCTCCCCCTCTCCCCTTCTCTCTCCCTCTCCCCTCTCTACCCCTTCTCTCTATCTCTCTCTCTCCACCCATCTCTCTCCTCTCCCCCTCTCCCCTTTGTCTATCTCTCTCTTTCCCCTTCTCTCTCTCCCTCCCCTCTCTCTCCCTCTCCCCCTACTCTCTCTCCCTCCTCTACTTATCTTTCCTTCTTCTCTCTCCCTCTCTCTTCTCTCTATCTCTCTCTCTCCCCCTATCTCTCTCCCCTCTCTCCCTCTTCGCTCCTCCTCTTCTCTCTCACCCCTTCTCTCTCCCCCTCTCCATCTCTCTCACTCCACCCCGCACACAAGTTGTATTCCCATTTTGGAAGAGGCAGGGGTCGGACAAATGAGCCCCAAAACACAACACACATTGAGAGAGAGGGGGAGAGAGGGAGGGAGAGAAG
>NW_022630195.1:0-5000 GCF_010909765.2 Amblyraja radiata
GGGATCGCTGGTCGGGCTGGCATGGACTCGGTGGGGAAGGGCCTGTTTCCGCGCTGTTTCTCTGAAGTAAAAAGGGAATAGTTGAAGCAGGGAGAAGAGGTCGAGAGTTTGGGGCCTGGTTCAAGATGGCCGACTTTTGCCTCCTGTTTCCGCGCTGTATCTCTGAACTAAACTAGTGTGTGAACGGGTGATCGATCGCTGGTCAAAAGTATTTCTTTGTTCTATCTGGGGCATCGTAGCTCAATAATATGCTCTTGCCTCTTAACTAGGTGACAGTGGGATAGTTCAGGCTCAAAACCACGACTGGTTTGACCTGATTTCTGACGTTAATGACTCTTCTGTCCGGCAGCCAAGAGATTACAACAGAACATCTTAAATATTCATGTTTAACATCAAGACAGTAACATGATCGATGGGTGAAATACATTTAGAGTCTTGTGTCCATTCATGGTTACTCAGCCTGTTATCAGAAGGATGTTTTAGACAATAGACAATAGACAATAGGTGAAGGAGTAGAGGCCTTTCTCTCTCCCTCTCCCCTTTTCACTCGCTCCCTCTCTCTCCCTCCCCTCTCTCTCAGAAAATTTTAAATATTCATGTTGTGGCCTAAACACGGGCCACTCATGCACGCACCCTCGTCAGGAGATACGAGGGCGGGCACGTGACGTCATGGGCCCAACGCAGTCAACTGGCAGCTGAGCACGAGGGAACAACCTCGCCCAGCTGCATTGTATTATAGTAAGCACACCAACTACAAATTAATAAATGAATCTTTGAACCGGCCGACATCTCCATTATTCATCACGTACGGTGCCGCTACAATGCCACCAATTGCAGTAAGTAGTGACTTTCAACCTCAAGCCAAAGCACCCAAGCCACCATTTGCAGTAAGTTGTGCCGTTCAACTTCATGCCACAACACACAAGCCACCATTTGCAGTAAGTAGTGCCTATCATCTTCAAGCCACCATTTGAAGTAATTAGCCCCCACATCCAGCGACGCCTCCTTCCTTGAGGAGCTTAACCACTTCTATGGCTGCTTCGACAGGGACAATCTAGAGACAGCCATCAAGGCTGTGCTACCTGCCGATCACCAACCCCTCACACTCACCCCCTACGACGTATTCGTGGCACTGAGTAGGACTAATGCACGTAAAGCTGCTGGCCCTGACGGCATCCCCGGGCGCGTGCTCAGGGCCTGTGCTGCGCAGCTGACAGACGTCTGGACTGACATCTTCAACCTGTCACTTGCCCAAGCAATTGTCCCCACGTGCCTTAAAACCACCTCCATCGTGCCAGTGCCAAAACACTCCACTGCGGCAAGCCTCAACGACATCCGCCCAGTTGCACTTACCCCCATCATCACCAAGTGCTTCGAGAGGCTGGTCCTGGCACACCTCAAAAGCTGCCTACCCCCCACACTGGATCCCTATCAGTTTGCCTACCGCAAGAACAGGAGTACGGAGGATGCCATCTCAACGGCACTTCACTCCGCACTCTCCCACCTCGACAACAGAGACACTTACGTAAGAATGCTGTTCATCGATTACAGCTCAGCATTCAACACCATTATACCATCAAAACTGATCACCAAACTCGGTAACCTGGGCATCGACCCCTCCCTCTGCAACTGGATACTGGACTTTCTAACCAACAGACCCCAGTCTGTTAGGTTAGACAAGCACACCTCTTCAACCCTCACCCTGAACACCGGCGTTCCACAGGGCTGTGTGCTGAGCCCCCTCCTCTACTCCCTCTTCACCTACGACTGCACACCTGTACATGGTACTAACACCATCATCAAGTATGCAGATGATACAACGGTGATTGGCCTCATCAGCAACAGCGATGAGTCGGCCTACAGGGAGGAGGTCCAGCACTTAGCAGCATGGTGCGCTGACAACAACCTGGCCCTTAACTCCAAGAAGACCAAGGAGCTCATTGTAGACTTCAGGAAGTCCAGGGGCGGTACGCACACCCCCATCCACATTAACGGGACGGAGGTGGAACGTGTTTCTAGCTTCAGGTTCCTGGGAGTCAACATGCCCGATGACCTCTCTTGGACCCACAATACCTCAACTCTGATCAAGAAGGCTCACCAGCGTCTCTTCTTCCTGAGGAGACTGAAGAAGGTCCATCTGTCTCCTCAGATCCTGGTGAACTTCTACCGCTGCACCATCGAGAGCATCCTTACCAACTGTATCACAGTATGGTATGGCAACTGCTCTGTCTCCGACCGGAAGGCATTGCAGAGGGTGGTGAAAATTGCCCAACGCATCACCGGTTCCTCACTCCCCTCCATTGAGTCTGTCCAAAGCAAGCGTTGTCTGCGGAGGGCGCTCAGCATCGCCAAGGACTGCTCTCACCCCAACCATGGACTCTTTACCCTCCTACCATCCGGGAGGCGCTACAGGTCTCTCCGTTGCCGAACCAGCAGGTCCAGGAACAGCTTCTTCCCGGCGGCTGTCACTCTACTCAACAACGTACCTCGGTGACTGCCAATCACCCCCCCACCCCCCGGACACTTATTATCACTTATTATTATTTATTCAAATCATTTGCTATGTCGCTCTTCCAGGGAGATGCTAAATGCATTTCGTTGTCTCTGTACTGTACACTGACAATGACAATTAAAATTAAATCTGAATCTGAATCTAGTGCCTTTCAACTTCATGCTACCATTTCCAGTAAGTAGTGCCTATCATCTTCAAGCCATATCACCAAGCCACCATTTGCTGTAAGTGGTGTCTTTCAACTTCAATCCAAAGCAACCGTCAACATTTGCAGTATGTAACGCCTATCATCTTCAAGCCATATCACCCAAGCCAACATTTGCAGTAAGTAGTGCCTATCATCTTCAAGCCAATGCAACCACACCACCATTTGCAGTAAGTAGTGCCTTTCAACTAAATGCCAAAGCACCCAAGCTGCCATTTACAGTAAATAATGCCTTTCAACTTCAAGCCAAAGCACCCGCAACCATTTGAAGTAAGTAGTGCCTTTCAACTTCAAGCAAAGCACCCAAGCCACCATGTGCAGTAAGTTGTGCCTTTCAACTTAGAACCGAAGCACACAAGCCACCATTTGCAGTAAGTAGTGCCTTTCAACTTAATGCCACCATTTGCAGTAAATAGTGCCTTTCAACTTCAAGCCAAAGCACCCAAGCCACCAATGGCAGTAATAGTGACTTTCAATTTAAAGCCAAAGCACCCAAGCCACCATTTGCAGTAAGTAGTGTCTTTGAACTTGAAGCCAAAGCTCGCAAGCCACCATTTACAATAGGTAGTGCCTTTCAATATCAAGTCAAAGCACCCAAGCCACCTTTTGTAAGATGTAGTGCCTTTCAACTTCAAGCCAAAGCACACAAACAACCATTTGCAGGCAGTGCCTTTTTACCTCAAACAAACCATATTTTCATTTTCAAACCATATTAAGGGTACTCACAGTGCTGTAGACATTTGTTCAGTGTTATTCAGAGCTCATAGAGACGTGACCCTTTGCCTCATCCACCTTGCAGAGACTGAGTGTGGCACACCACTTCCTGGTTTCATATTCCCTCCCCTCCCTCCAGCAGGTGCAGCAGAGAATGGTAATGTTTTTTAAACTTCAAGCCAAAGCACCCAAGCCACCATTTGCAGTAAGAAGAGCCGTTCAACTTTAAACCAAAGCACCCAAGCCACCATATGCAATAAGACGTGCCTTTCAACTTCAAGCATATCACCCGCCACCATTTGCAGTAAGTAGTGCCTTTCAACTTCAAGCCTAAACACCAAGCCACCATTTGCAGTAAGTAGTGCTTTTCAACTTTAAACCAAAGCAGAGAGAATGGTGTTTAATGAAATAAAAAGTTAATATCTCTCTGATTTGTCATCGATGGGAAAAATCCTCCGCACGAAGGGGGGGGGGGGGGGGGGGGGGGGCTCTGAGCAAGGTGGTCAAAAATGACGGCCGTAGGTGGCGGCGTTTTGTCGGAAATTGCAGCACAGTGGGCCCAAAGCGGTCAAGATCAGAGATTTAGTAATATAGGTACGGTGGGAATTGAACCTGGGTTTCTGGGGCACTGAGTGTCAGCTTTAATCAACGTAGCTCCCAGCACAGGCCGGGAACACAACCCCCAACTCCAACATCTTCCATCCGATCGAGCCGAAACTCTCCCACTTGATCCGCTGTTTGTCATCTCACTTGATCCGCCAGTTCTTCTGCTCTCCAACAGGGGGCGGTGAGAGGGTTCTGTGACCAGATTCAGATTGGCATTGTGATCAGTTTATTGTCACAAACACACTGGGGGTGAAGTGAAATTCCTCACCAGCAGTCATAGACACATAGAAACATAGACAATATGTGCAGGAGTAGAGGCCATTCGGCCCTTCGAGCCTGCACCATTCGCCATTCAATATGATCATGGCTGATCATCCAACTCAGTATCCTGTACCTGCCTTCTCTCCATACCACCTGATCCCTTTAGCCACAAGGGCCACATCTAACTCCCTCTTAAATATAGCCAATGAACTGTGGCCTCAACTACCTTCTGTGGCAGAGAATTCCACAGATTTAACACTCTCTGTGTAAAAAATGATTTTCTCACTCGGTCCTAAAAGATTTCCCCCTTATCCTTAAACTGTGACCCCTCGTGCTGGACTTCCCCAACATCGGGAACAATCTTCCTGCATCTAGCTGTCCAACCCCTTAAGAATTTTGTAAGTTTCTGTAAGTCCCCCGCCCCCCCCCCACCCTCAATCTTCTAAATTCTAGCGAGTACAAGCCAAGTCTATCCAGTCTTTCTTCATATGAGAGTCCTGCCATCCCAGGAATCAGCCTGGTGAACCTTCTCTGTACTCCCTCTATGGCAAGAATATATTTCCTCAGATTAGGAGACCAAAACTGTACACAATACTCCAGGTGTGGTCTCACCAAGACCCTGTACAACTGCAGTAGAACCTCCCTGCTCCTATACTCAAATACTTTTGCTCCGAATGCTAACATACCATTCGCTTTCTTCAC
>NW_022630195.1:15000-32500 GCF_010909765.2 Amblyraja radiata
AGTGGTGGAATATTGTGTTGGGGGCTATGGGTGAGTGGTGGAATATTGTGTTGGGGGCTATGGGTGAGTGGTGGAATATTGTGTTGGGGGCTATGGGTGAGTGGTGGAATATTGTGTTGGGGGCTATGGGTGAGTGGTGGAATATTGTGTTGGGGGCTATGGGTGAGTGGTGGAATATTGTGTTGGGGGCTATGGGTGAGTGGTGGAATATTGTGTTGGGGGCTATGGGTGAGTGGTGGAATATTGTGTTGGGGGCTATGGGTGAGTGGTGGAATATTGTGTTGGGGGCTATGGGTGAGTGGTGGAATATTGTGTTGGGGGCTATGGGTGAGTGGTGGAATATTGTGTTGGGGGCTATGGGTGAGTGGTGGAATATTGTGTTGGGGGCTATGGGTGAGTGGTGGAATATTGTGTTGGGGGCTATGGGTGAGTGGTGGAATATTGTGTTGGGGGCTATGGGTGAGTGGTGGAATATTGTGTTGGGGGCTATGGGTGAGTGGTGGAATATTGTGTTGGGGGCTATGGGTGAGTGGTGGAATATTGTGTTGGGGGCTATGGGTGAGTGGTGGAATATTGTGTTGGGGGCTATGGGTGAGTGGTGGAATATTGTGTTGGGGGCTATGGGTGAGTGGTGGAATATTGTGTTGGGGGCTATGGGTGAGTGGTGGAATATTGTGTTGGGGGCTATGGGTGAGTGGTGGAATATTGTGTTGGGGGCTATGGGTGAGTGGTGGAATATTGTGTTGGGGGCTATGGGTGAGTGGTGGAATATTGTGTTGGGGGCTATGGGTGAGTGGTGGAATATTGTGTTGGGGGCTATGGGTGAGTGGTGGAATATTGTGTTGGGGGCTATGGGTGAGTGGTGGAATATTGTGTTGGGGGCTATGGGTGAGTGGTGGAATATTGTGTTGGGGGCTATGGGTGAGTGGTGGAATATTGTGTTGGGGGCTATGGGTGAGTGGTGGAATATTGTGTTGGGGGCTATGGGTGAGTGGTGGAATATTGTGTTGGGGGCTATGGGTGAGTGGTGGAATATTGTGTTGGGGGCTATGGGTGAGTGGTGGAATATTGTGTTGGGGGCTATGGGTGAGTGGTGGAATATTGTGTTGGGGGCTATGGGTGAGTGGTGGAATATTGTGTTGGGGGCTATGGGTGAGTGGTGGAATATTGTGTTGGGGGCTATGGGTGAGTGGTGGAATATTGTGTTGGGGGCTATGGGTGAGTGGTGGAATATTGTGTTGGGGGCTATGGGTGAGTGGTGGAATATTGTGTTGGGGGCTATGGGTGAGTGGTGGAATATTGTGTTGGGGGCTATGGGTGAGTGGTGGAATATTGTGTTGGGGGCTATGGGTGAGTGGTGGAATATTGTGTTGGGGGCTATGGGTGAGTGGTGGAATATTGTGTTGGGGGCTATGGGTGAGTGGTGGAATATTGTGTTGGGGGCTATGGGTGAGTGGTGGAATATTGTGTTGGGGGCTATGGGTGAGTGGTGGAATATTGTGTTGGGGGCTATGGGTGAGTGGTGGAATATTGTGTTGGGGGCTATGGGTGGGTGGTGGAATATTGTGTTGGGGGCTATGGGTGAGTGGTGGAATATTGTGTTGGGGGCTATGGGTGAGTGGTGGAATATTGTGTTGGGGGCTATGGGTGAGTGGTGGAATATTGTGTTGGGGGCTATGGGTGAGTGGTGGAATATTGTGTTGGGGGCTATGGGTGAGTGGTGGAATATTGTGTTGGGGGCTATGGGTGAGTGGTGGAATATTGTGTTGGGGGCTATGGGTGAGTGGTGGAATATTGTGTTGGGGGCTATGGGTGAGTGGTGGAATATTGTGTTGGGGGCTATGGGTGAGTGGTGGAATATTGTGTTGGGGGCTATGGGTGAGTGGTGGAATATTGTGTTGGGGGCTATGGGTGAGTGGTGGAATATTGTGTTGGGGGCTATGGGTGAGTGGTGGAATATTGTGTTGGGGGCTATGGGTGAGTGGTGGAATATTGTGTTGGGGGCTATGGGTGAGTGGTGGAATATTGTGTTGGGGGCTATGGGTGAGTGGTGGAATATTGTGTTGGGGGCTATGGGTGAGTGGTGGAATATTGTGTTGGGGGCTATGGGTGAGTGGTGGAATATTGTGTTGGGGGCTATGGGTGAGTGGTGGAATATTGTGTTGGGGGCTATGGGTGAGTGGTGGAATATTGTGTTGGGGGCTATGGGTGAGTGGTGGAATATTGTGTTGGGGGCTATGGGTGAGTGGTGGAATATTGTGTTGGGGGCTATGGGTGAGTGGTGGAATATTGTGTTGGGGGCTATGGGTGAGTGGTGGAATATTGTGTTGGGGGCTATGGGTGAGTGGTGGAATATTGTGTTGGGGGCTATGGGTGAGTGGTGGAATATTGTGTTGGGGGCTATGGGTGAGTGGTGGAATATTGTGTTGGGGGCTATGGGTGAGTGGTGGAATATTGTGTTGGGGGCTATGGGTGAGTGGTGGAATATTGTGTTGGGGGCTATGGGTGAGTGGTGGAATATTGTGTTGGGGGCTATGGGTGAGTGGTGGAATATTGTGTTGGGGGCTATGGGTGAGTGGTGGAATATTGTGTTGGGGGCTATGGGTGAGTGGTGGAATATTGTGTTGGGGGCTATGGGTGAGTGGTGGAATATTGTGTTGGGGGCTATGGGTGAGTGGTGGAATATTGTGTTGGGGGCTATGGGTGAGTGGTGGAATATTGTGTTGGGGGCTATGGGTGAGTGGTGGAATATTGTGTTGGGGGCTATGGGTGAGTGGTGGAATATTGTGTTGGGGGCTATGGGTGAGTGGTGGAATATTGTGTTGGGGGCTATGGGTGAGTGGTGGAATATTGTGTTGGGGGCTATGGGTGAGTGGTGGAATATTGTGTTGGGGGCTATGGGTGAGTGGTGGAATATTGTGTTGGGGGCTATGGGTGAGTGGTGGAATATTGTGTTGGGGGCTATGGGTGAGTGGTGGAATATTGTGTTGGGGGCTATGGGTGAGTGGTGGAATATTGTGTTGGGGGCTATGGGTGAGTGGTGGAATATTGTGTTGGGGGCTATGGGTGAGTGGTGGAATATTGTGTTGGGGGCTAAGGGTGAGTGGTGGAATATTGTGTTGGGGGCTATGGGTGAGTGGTGGAATATTGTGTTGGGGGCTATGGGTGAGTGGTGGAATATTGTGTTGGGGGCTATGGGTGAGTGGTGGAATATTGTGTTGGGGGCTATGGGTGAGTGGTGGAATATTGTGTTGGGGGCTATGGGTGAGTGGTGGAATATTGTGTTGGGGGCTATGGGTGAGTGGTGGAATATTGTGTTGGGGGCTATGGGTGAGTGGTGGAATATTGGGTTGGGGGCTATGGGTGAGTGGTGGAATATTGTGTTGGGGGCTATGGGTGAGTGGTGGAATATTGTGTTGGGGGCTATGGGTGAGTGGTGGAATATTGTGTTGGGGGCTATGGGTGAGTGGTGGAATATTGTGTTGGGGGGTTTGGGTGAGTGGTGGAATATTGTGTTGGGGGCTATGGGTGAGTGGTGGAATATTGTGTTGGGGGCTATGGGTGAGTGGTGGAATATTGTGTTGGGGGCTATGGGTGAGTGGTGGAATATTGTGTTGGGGGCTATGGGTGAGTGGTGGAATATTGTGTTGGGGGCTATGGGTGAGTGGTGGAATATTGTGTTGGGGGCTATGGGTGAGTGGTGGAATATTGTGTTGGGGGCTATGGGTGAGTGGTGGAATATTGTGTTGGGGGCTATGGGTGAGTGGTGGAATATTGTGTTGGGGGCTATGGGTGAGTGGTGGAATATTGTGTTGGGGGCTATGGGTGAGTGGTGGAATATTGTGTTGGGGGCTATGGGTGAGTGGTGGAATATTGTGTTGGGGGCTATGGGTGAGTGGTGGAATATTGTGTTGGGGGCTATGGGTGAGTGGTGGAATATTGTGTTGGGGGCTATGGGTGAGTGGTGGAATATTGTGTTGGGGGCTATGGGTGAGTGGTGGAATATTGTGTTGGGGGCTATGGGTGAGTGGTGGAATATTGTGTTGGGGGCTATGGGTGAGTGGTGGAATATTGTGTTGGGGGCTATGGGTGAGTGGTGGAATATTGTGTTGGGGGCTATGGGTGAGTGGTGGAATATTGTGTTGGGGGCTATGGGTGAGTGGTGGAATATTGTGTTGGGGGCTATGGGTGAGTGGTGGAATATTGTGTTGGGGGCTATGGGTGAGTGGTGGAATATTGTGTTGGGGGCTATGGGTGAGTGGTGGAATATTGTGTTGGGGGCTATGGGTGAGTGGTGGAATATTGTGTTGGGGGCTATGGGTGAGTGGTGGAATATTGTGTTGGGGGCTATGGGTGAGTGGTGGAATATTGTGTTGGGGGCTATGGGTGAGTGGTGGAATATTGTGTTGGGGGCTATGGGTGAGTGGTGGAATATTGTGTTGGGGGCTATGGGTGAGTGGTGGAATATTGTGTTGGGGGCTATGGGTGAGTGGTGGAATATTGTGTTGGGGCTATGGGTGAGTGGTGGAATATTGTGTTGGGGGCTATGGGTGAGTGGTGGAATATTGTGTTGGGGGCTATGGGTGAGTGGTGGAATATTGTGTTGGGGGCTATGGGTGAGTGGTGGAATATTGTGTTGGGGGCTATGGGTGAGTGGTGGAATATTGTGTTGGGGGCTATGGGTGAGTGGTGGAATATTGTGTTGGGGGCTATGGGTGAGTGGTGGAATATTGTGTTGGGGGCTATGGGTGAGTGGTGGAATATTGTGTTGGGGGCTATGGGTGAGTGGTGAATATTGTGTTGGGGGCTATGGGTGAGTGGTGGAATATTGTGTTGGGGGCTATGGGTGAGTGGTGTATATTGTGTTGGGGGCTATGGGTGTGGTGGAATATTGTGTTGGGGGCTATGGGTGAGTGGTGGAATATTGTGTTGGGGGCTATGGGTGAGGTGTGGAATATTGTGTTGGGGGCTATGGGTGAGTGGTGGAATATTGTGTTGGGGGCTATGGGTGAGTGGTGGAATATTGTGTTGGGGGCTATGGGTGAGTGGTGGAATATTGTGTTGGGGGCTATGGGTGAGTGGTGGAATATTGTGTTGGGGGCTATGGGTGAGTGGTGGAATATTGTGTTGGGGGCTATGGGTGAGTGGTGGAATATTGTGTTGGGGGCTATGGGTGAGTGGTGGAATATTGTGTTGGGGGCTATGGGTGAGTGGTGGAATATTGTGTTGGGGGCTATGGGTGAGTGGTGGAATATTGTGTTGGGGGCTATGGGTGAGTGGTGGAATATTGTGTTGGGGGCTATGGGTGAGTGGTGGAATATTGTGTTGGGGGCTATGGGTGAGTGGTGGAATATTGTGTTGGGGGCTATGGGTGAGTGGTGGAATATTGTGTTGGGGGCTATGGGTGAGTGGTGGAATATTGTGTTGGGGGCTATGGGTGAGTGGTGGAATATTGTGTTGGGGGCTATGGGTGAGTGGTGGAATATTGTGTTGGGGGCTATGGGTGAGTGGTGGAATATTGTGTTGGGGGCTATGGGTGAGTGGTGGAATATTGTGTTGGGGGCTATGGGTGAGTGGTGGAATATTGTGTTGGGGGCTATGGGTGAGTGGTGGAATATTGTGTTGGGGGCTATGGGTGAGTGGTGGAATATTGTGTTGGGGGCTATGGGTGAGTGGTGGAATATTGTGTTGGGGGCTATGGGTGAGTGGTGGAATATTGTGTTGGGGGCTATGGGTGAGTGGTGGAATATTGTGTTGGGGGCTATGGGTGAGTGGTGGAATATTGTGTTGGGGGCTATGGGTGAGTGGTGGAATATTGTGTTGGGGGCTATGGGTGAGTGGTGGAATATTGTGTTGGGGGCTATGGGTGAGTGGTGGAATATTGTGTTGGGGGCTATGGGTGAGTGGTGGAATATTGTGTTGGGGGCTATGGGTGAGTGGTGGAATATTGTGTTGGGGGCTATGGGTGAGTGGTGGAATATTGTGTTGGGGGCTATGGGTGAGTGGTGGAATATTGTGTTGGGGGCTATGGGTGAGTGGTGGAATATTGTGTTGGGGGCTATGGGTGAGTGGTGGAATATTGTGTTGGGGGCTATGGGTGAGTGGTGGAATATTGTGTTGGGGGCTATGGGTGAGTGGTGGAATATTGTGTTGGGGGCTATGGGTGAGTGGTGGAATATTGTGTTGGGGGCTATGGGTGAGTGGTGGAATATTGTGTTGGGGGCTATGGGTGAGTGGTGGAATATTGTGTTGGGGGCTATGGGTGAGTGGTGGAATATTGTGTTGGGGGCTATGGGTGAGTGGTGGAATATTGTGTTGGGGGCTATGGGTGAGTGGTGGAATATTGTGTTGGGGGCTATGGGTGAGTGGTGGAATATTGTGTTGGGGGCTATGGGTGAGTGGTGGAATATTGTGTTGGGGGCTATGGGTGAGTGGTGGAATATTGTGTTGGGGGCTATGGGTGAGTGGTGGAATATTGTGTTGGGGGCTATGGGTGAGTGGTGGAATATTGTGTTGGGGGCTATGGGTGAGTGGTGGAATATTGTGTTGGGGGCTATGGGTGAGTGGTGGAATATTGTGTTGGGGGCTATGGGTGAGTGGTGGAATATTGTGTTGGGGGCTATGGGTGAGTGGTGGAATATTGTGTTGGGGGCTATGGGTGAGTGGTGGAATATTGTGTTGGGGGCTATGGGTGAGTGGTGGAATATTGTGTTGGGGGCTATGGGTGAGTGGTGGAATATTGTGTTGGGGGCTATGGGTGAGTGGTGGAATATTGTGTTGGGGGCTATGGGTGAGTGGTGGAATATTGTGTTGGGGGCTATGGGTGAGTGGTGGAATATTGTGTTGGGGGCTATGGGTGAGTGGTGGAATATTGTGTTGGGGGCTATGGGTGAGTGGTGGAATATTGTGTTGGGGGCTATGGGTGAGTGGTGGAATATTGTGTTGGGGGCTATGGGTGAGTGGTGGAATATTGTGTTGGGGGCTATGGGTGAGTGGTGGAATATTGTGTTGGGGGCTATGGGTGAGTGGTGGAATATTGTGTTGGGGGCTATGGGTGAGTGGTGGAATATTGTGTTGGGGGCTATGGGTGAGTGGTGGAATATTGTGTTGGGGGCTATGGGTGAGTGGTGGAATATTGTGTTGGGGGCTATGGGTGAGTGGTGGAATATTGTGTTGGGGGCTATGGGTGAGTGGTGGAATATTGTGTTGGGGGCTATGGGTGAGTGGTGGAATATTGTGTTGGGGGCTATGGGTGAGTGGTGGAATATTGTGTTGGGGGCTATGGGTGAGTGGTGGAATATTGTGTTGGGGGCTATGGGTGAGTGGTGGAATATTGTGTTGGGGGCTATGGGTGAGTGGTGGAATATTGTGTTGGGGGCTATGGGTGAGTGGTGGAATATTGTGTTGGGGGCTATGGGTGAGTGGTGGAATATTGTGTTGGGGGCTATGGGTGAGTGGTGGAATATTGTGTTGGGGGCTATGGGTGAGTGGTGGAATATTGTGTTGGGGGCTATGGGTGAGTGGTGGAATATTGTGTTGGGGGCTATGGGTGAGTGGTGGAATATTGTGTTGGGGGCTATGGGTGAGTGGTGGAATATTGTGTTGGGGGCTATGGGTGAGTGGTGGAATATTGTGTTGGGGGCTATGGGTGAGTGGTGGAATATTGTGTTGGGGGCTATGGGTGAGTGGTGGAATATTGTGTTGGGGGCTATGGGTGAGTGGTGGAATATTGTGTTGGGGGCTATGGGTGAGTGGTGGAATATTGTGTTGGGGGCTATGGGTGAGTGGTGGAATATTGTGTTGGGGGCTATGGGTGAGTGGTGGAATATTGTGTTGGGGGCTATGGGTGAGTGGTGGAATATTGTGTTGGGGGCTATGGGTGAGTGGTGGAATATTGTGTTGGGGGCTATGGGTGAGTGGTGGAATATTGTGTTGGGGGCTATGGGTGAGTGGTGGAATATTGTGTTGGGGGCTATGGGTGAGTGGTGGAATATTGTGTTGGGGGCTATGGGTGAGTGGTGGAATATTGTGTTGGGGGCTATGGGTGAGTGGTGGAATATTGTGTTGGGGGCTATGGGTGAGTGGTGGAATATTGTGTTGGGGGCTATGGGTGAGTGGTGGAATATTGTGTTGGGGGCTATGGGTGAGTGGTGGAATATTGTGTTGGGGGCTATGGGTGAGTGGTGGAATATTGTGTTGGGGGCTATGGGTGAGTGGTGGAATATTGTGTTGGGGGCTATGGGTGAGTGGTGGAATATTGTGTTGGGGGCTATGGGTGAGTGGTGGAATATTGTGTTGGGGGCTATGGGTGAGTGGTGGAATATTGTGTTGGGGGCTATGGGTGAGTGGTGGAATATTGTGTTGGGGGCTATGGGTGAGTGGTGGAATATTGTGTTGGGGGCTATGGGTGAGTGGTGGAATATTGTGTTGGGGGCTATGGGTGAGTGGTGGAATATTGTGTTGGGGGCTATGGGTGAGTGGTGGAATATTGTGTTGGGGGCTATGGGTGAGTGGTGGAATATTGTGTTGGGGGCTATGGGTGAGTGGTGGAATATTGTGTTGGGGGCTATGGGTGAGTGGTGGAATATTGTGTTGGGGGCTATGGGTGAGTGGTGGAATATTGTGTTGGGGGCTATGGGTGAGTGGTGGAATATTGTGTTGGGGGCTATGGGTGAGTGGTGGAATATTGTGTTGGGGGCTATGGGTGAGTGGTGGAATATTGTGTTGGGGGCTATGGGTGAGTGGTGGAATATTGTGTTGGGGGCTATGGGTGAGTGGTGGAATATTGTGTTGGGGGCTATGGGTGAGTGGTGGAATATTGTGTTGGGGGCTATGGGTGAGTGGTGGAATATTGTGTTGGGGGCTATGGGTGAGTGGTGGAATATTGTGTTGGGGGCTATGGGTGAGTGGTGGAATATTGTGTTGGGGGCTATGGGTGAGTGGTGGAATATTGTGTTGGGGGCTATGGGTGAGTGGTGGAATATTGTGTTGGGGGCTATGGGTGAGTGGTGGAATATTGTGTTGGGGGCTATGGGTGAGTGGTGGAATATTGTGTTGGGGGCTATGGGTGAGTGGTGGAATATTGTGTTGGGGGCTATGGGTGAGTGGTGGAATATTGTGTTGGGGGCTATGGGTGAGTGGTGGAATATTGTGTTGGGGGCTATGGGTGAGTGGTGGAATATTGTGTTGGGGGCTATGGGTGAGTGGTGGAATATTGTGTTGGGGGCTATGGGTGAGTGGTGGAATATTGTGTTGGGGGCTATGGGTGAGTGGTGGAATATTGTGTTGGGGGCTATGGGTGAGTGGTGGAATATTGTGTTGGGGGCTATGGGTGAGTGGTGGAATATTGTGTTGGGGGCTATGGGTGAGTGGTGGAATATTGTGTTGGGGGCTATGGGTGAGTGGTGGAATATTGTGTTGGGGGCTATGGGTGAGTGGTGGAATATTGTGTTGGGGGCTATGGGTGAGTGGTGGAATATTGTGTTGGGGGCTATGGGTGAGTGGTGGAATATTGTGTTGGGGGCTATGGGTGAGTGGTGGAATATTGTGTTGGGGGCTATGGGTGAGTGGTGGAATATTGTGTTGGGGGCTATGGGTGAGTGGTGGAATATTGTGTTGGGGGCTATGGGTGAGTGGTGGAATATTGTGTTGGGGGCTATGGGTGAGTGGTGGAATATTGTGTTGGGGGCTATGGGTGAGTGGTGGAATATTGTGTTGGGGGCTATGGGTGAGTGGTGGAATATTGTGTTGGGGGCTATGGGTGAGTGGTGGAATATTGTGTTGGGGGCTATGGGTGAGTGGTGGAATATTGTGTTGGGGGCTATGGGTGAGTGGTGGAATATTGTGTTGGGGGCTATGGGTGAGTGGTGGAATATTGTGTTGGGGGCTATGGGTGAGTGGTGGAATATTGTGTTGGGGGCTATGGGTGAGTGGTGGAATATTGTGTTGGGGGCTATGGGTGAGTGGTGGAATATTGTGTTGGGGGCTATGGGTGAGTGGTGGAATATTGTGTTGGGGGCTATGGGTGAGTGGTGGAATATTGTGTTGGGGGCTATGGGTGAGTGGTGGAATATTGTGTTGGGGGCTATGGGTGAGTGGTGGAATATTGTGTTGGGGGCTATGGGTGAGTGGTGGAATATTGTGTTGGGGGCTATGGGTGAGTGGTGGAATATTGTGTTGGGGGCTATGGGTGAGTGGTGGAATATTGTGTTGGGGGCTATGGGTGAGTGGTGGAATATTGTGTTGGGGGCTATGGGTGAGTGGTGGAATATTGTGTTGGGGGCTATGGGTGAGTGGTGGAATATTGTGTTGGGGGCTATGGGTGAGTGGTGGAATATTGTGTTGGGGGCTATGGGTGAGTGGTGGAATATTGTGTTGGGGGCTATGGGTGAGTGGTGGAATATTGTGTTGGGGGCTATGGGTGAGTGGTGGAATATTGTGTTGGGGGCTATGGGTGAGTGGTGGAATATTGTGTTGGGGGCTATGGGTGAGTGGTGGAATATTGTGTTGGGGGCTATGGGTGAGTGGTGGAATATTGTGTTGGGGGCTATGGGTGAGTGGTGGAATATTGTGTTGGGGGCTATGGGTGAGTGGTGGAATATTGTGTTGGGGGCTATGGGTGAGTGGTGGAATATTGTGTTGGGGGCTATGGGTGAGTGGTGGAATATTGTGTTGGGGGCTATGGGTGAGTGGTGGAATATTGTGTTGGGGGCTATGGGTGAGTGGTGGAATATTGTGTTGGGGGCTATGGGTGAGTGGTGGAATATTGTGTTGGGGGCTATGGGTGAGTGGTGGAATATTGTGTTGGGGGCTATGGGTGAGTGGTGGAATATTGTGTTGGGGGCTATGGGTGAGTGGTGGAATATTGTGTTGGGGGCTATGGGTGAGTGGTGGAATATTGTGTTGGGGGCTATGGGTGAGTGGTGGAATATTGTGTTGGGGGCTATGGGTGAGTGGTGGAATATTGTGTTGGGGGCTATGGGTGAGTGGTGGAATATTGTGTTGGGGGCTATGGGTGAGTGGTGGAATATTGTGTTGGGGGCTATGGGTGAGTGGTGGAATATTGTGTTGGGGGCTATGGGTGAGTGGTGGAATATTGTGTTGGGGGCTATGGGTGAGTGGTGGAATATTGTGTTGGGGGCTATGGGTGAGTGGTGGAATATTGTGTTGGGGGCTATGGGTGAGTGGTGGAATATTGTGTTGGGGGCTATGGGTGAGTGGTGGAATATTGTGTTGGGGGCTATGGGTGAGTGGTGGAATATTGTGTTGGGGGCTATGGGTGAGTGGTGGAATATTGTGTTGGGGGCTATGGGTGAGTGGTGGAATATTGTGTTGGGGGCTATGGGTGAGTGGTGGAATATTGTGTTGGGGGCTATGGGTGAGTGGTGGAATATTGTGTTGGGGGCTATGGGTGAGTGGTGGAATATTGTGTTGGGGGCTATGGGTGAGTGGTGGAATATTGTGTTGGGGGCTATGGGTGAGTGGTGGAATATTGTGTTGGGGGCTATGGGTGAGTGGTGGAATATTGTGTTGGGGGCTATGGGTGAGTGGTGGAATATTGTGTTGGGGGCTATGGGTGAGTGGTGGAATATTGTGTTGGGGGCTATGGGTGTGGTGGAATATTGTGTTGGGGGCTATGGGTGAGTGGTGGAATATTGTGTTGGGGGCTATGGGTGAGTGGTGGAATATTGTGTTGGGGGCTATGGGTGAGTGGTGGAATATTGTGTTGGGGGCTATGGGTGAGTGGTGGAATATTGTGTTGGGGGCTATGGGTGAGTGGTGGAATATTGTGTTGGGGGCTATGGGTGAGTGGTGGAATATTGTGTTGGGGGCTATGGGTGAGTGGTGGAATATTGTGTTGGGGGCTATGGGTGAGTGGTGGAATATTGTGTGGGGGCTATGGGTGAGTGGTGGAATATTGTGTTGGGGGCTATGGGTGAGTGGTGGAATATTGTGTTGGGGGCTATGGGTGAGTGGTGGAATATTGTGTTGGGGGCTATGGGTGAGTGGTGGAATATTGTGTTGGGGGCTATGGGTGAGTGGTGGAATATTGTGTTGGGGGCTATGGGTGAGTGGTGGAATATTGTGTTGGGGGCTATGGGTGAGTGGTGGAATATTGTGTTGGGGGCTATGGGTGAGTGGTGGAATATTGTGTTGGGGGCTATGGGTGAGTGGTGGAATATTGTGTTGGGGGCTATGGTGAGTGGTGGAATATTGTGTTGGGGGCTATGGGTGAGTGGTGGAATATTGTGTTGGGGGCTATGGGTGAGTGGTGGAATATTGTGTTGGGGGCTATGGGTGAGTGGTGGAATATTGTGTTGGGGGCTATGGGTGAGTGGTGGAATATTGTGTTGGGGGCTATGGGTGAGTGGTGGAATATTGTGTTGGGGGCTATGGGTGAGTGGTGGAATATTGTGTTGGGGGCTATGGGTGAGTGGTGGAATATTGTGTTGGGGGCTATGGGTGAGTGGTGGAATATTGTGTTGGGGGCTATGGGTGAGTGGTGGAATATTGTGTTGGGGGCTATGGGTGAGTGGTGGAATATTGTGTTGGGGGCTATGGGTGAGTGGTGGAATATTGTGTTGGGGGCTATGGGTGAGTGGTGGAATATTGTGTTGGGGGCTATGGGTGAGTGGTGGAATATTGTGTTGGGGGCTATGGGTGAGTGGTGGAATATTGTGTTGGGGGCTATGGGTGAGTGGTGGAATATTGTGTTGGGGGCTATGGGTGAGTGGTGGAATATTGTGTTGGGGGCTATGGGTGAGTGGTGGAATATTGTGTTGGGGGCTATGGGTGAGTGGTGGAATATTGTGTTGGGGGCTATGGGTGAGTGGTGGAATATTGTGTTGGGGGCTATGGGTGAGTGGTGGAATATTGTGTTGGGGGCTATGGGTGAGTGGTGGAATATTGTGTTGGGGGCTATGGGTGAGTGGTGGAATATTGTGTTGGGGGCTATGGGTGAGTGGTGGAATATTGTGTTGGGGGCTATGGGTGAGTGGTGGAATATTGTGTTGGGGGCTATGGGTGAGTGGTGGAATATTGTGTTGGGGGCTATGGGTGAGTGGTGGAATATTGTGTTGGGGGCTATGGGTGAGTGGTGGAATATTGTGTTGGGGGCTATGGGTGAGTGGTGGAATATTGTGTTGGGGGCTATGGGTGAGTGGTGGAATATTGTGTTGGGGGCTATGGGTGAGTGGTGGAATATTGTGTTGGGGGCTATGGGTGAGTGGTGGAATATTGTGTTGGGGGCTATGGGTGAGTGGTGGAATATTGTGTTGGGGGCTATGGGTGAGTGGTGGAATATTGTGTTGGGGGCTATGGGTGAGTGGTGGAATATTGTGTTGGGGGCTATGGGTGAGTGGTGGAATATTGTGTTGGGGGCTATGGGTGAGTGGTGGAATATTGTGTTGGGGGCTATGGGTGAGTGGTGGAATATTGTGTTGGGGGCTATGGGTGAGTGGTGGAATATTGTGTTGGGGGCTATGGGTGAGTGGTGGAATATTGTGTTGGGGGCTATGGGTGAGTGGTGGAATATTGTGTTGGGGGCTATGGGTGAGTGGTGGAATATTGTGTTGGGGGCTATGGGTGAGTGGTGGAATATTGTGTTGGGGGCTATGGGTGAGTGGTGGAATATTGTGTTGGGGGCTATGGGTGAGTGGTGGAATATTGTGTTGGGGGCTATGGGTGAGTGGTGGAATATTGTGTTGGGGGCTATGGGTGAGTGGTGGAATATTGTGTTGGGGGCTATGGGTGAGTGGTGGAATATTGTGTTGGGGGCTATGGGTGAGTGGTGGAATATTGTGTTGGGGGCTATGGGTGAGTGGTGGAATATTGTGTTGGGGGCTATGGGTGAGTGGTGGAATATTGTGTTGGGGGCTATGGGTGAGTGGTGGAATATTGTGTTGGGGGCTATGGGTGAGTGGTGGAATATTGTGTTGGGGGCTATGGGTGAGTGGTGGAATATTGTGTTGGGGGCTATGGGTGAGTGGTGGAATATTGTGTTGGGGGCTATGGGTGAGTGGTGGAATATTGTGTTGGGGGCTATGGGTGAGTGGTGGAATATTGTGTTGGGGGCTATGGGTGAGTGGTGGAATATTGTGTTGGGGGCTATGGGTGAGTGGTGGAATATTGTGTTGGGGGCTATGGGTGAGTGGTGGAATATTGTGTTGGGGGCTATGGGTGAGTGGTGGAATATTGTGTTGGGGGCTATGGGTGAGTGGTGGAATATTGTGTTGGGGGCTATGGGTGAGTGGTGGAATATTGTGTTGGGGGCTATGGGTGAGTGGTGGAATATTGTGTTGGGGGCTATGGGTGAGTGGTGGAATATTGTGTTGGGGGCTATGGGTGAGTGGTGGAATATTGTGTTGGGGGCTATGGGTGAGTGGTGGAATATTGTGTTGGGGGCTATGGGTGAGTGGTGGAATATTGTGTTGGGGGCTATGGGTGAGTGGTGGAATATTGTGTTGGGGGCTATGGGTGAGTGGTGGAATATTGTGTTGGGGGCTATGGGTGAGTGGTGGAATATTGTGTTGGGGGGCTATGGGTGAGTGGTGGAATATTGTGTGGGGGCTATGGGTGAGTGGTGGAATATTGTGTTGGGGGCTATGGGTGAGTGGTGGAATATTGTGGTGGGTGCTATGGGTGAGGTGGAATATTGTGTTGGGGGCTATGGGTGAGTGGTGGAATATTGTGTTGGGGGCTATGGGTGAGTGGTGGAATATTGTGTTGGGGCTATGGGTGAGTGGTGGAATATTGTGTTGGGGGCTATGGGTGAGTGGTGGAATATTTGTTTGGGGGGCTATGGGTGAGTGGTGGAATATTGTGTTGGGGGCTATGGGTGAGTGGTGGAATATTGTGTTGGGGGCTATGGGTGAGTGGTGGAATATTGTGTTGGGGGCTATGGGTGAGTGGTGGAATATTGTGTTGGGGGCTATGGGTGAGTGGTGGAATATTGTGTTGGGGGCTATGGGTGAGTGGTGGAATATTGTGTTGGGGGCTATGGGTGAGTGGTGGAATATTGTGTTGGGGGCTATGGGTGAGTGGTGGAATATTGTGTTGGGGGCTATGGGTGAGTGGTGGAATATTGTGTTGGGGGCTATGGGTGAGTGGTGGAATATTGTGTTGGGGGCTATGGGTGAGTGGTGGAATATTGTGTTGGGGGCTATGGGTGAGTGGTGGAATATTGTGTTGGGGGCTATGGGTGAGTGGTGGAATATTGTGTTGGGGGCTATGGGTGAGTGGTGGAATATTGTGTTGGGGGCTATGGGTGAGTGGTGGAATTTTGTGTTGGGGGCTATGGGTGAGTGGTGGAATATTGTGTTGGGGGCTATGGGTGAGTGGTGGAATATTGTGTTGGGGGGCTATGGGTGAGTGGTGGAATATTGTGTTGGGGGCTATGGGTGAGTGGTGGAATATTGTGTTGGGGGCTATGGGTGAGTGGTGGAATATTGTGTTGGGGGCTATGGGTGAGTGGTGGAATATTGTGTTGGGGGCTATGGGTGAGTGGTGGAATATTGTGTTGGGGGCTATGGGTGAGTGGTGGAATATTGTGTTGGGGGCTATGGGTGAGTGGTGGAATATTGTGTTGGGGGCTATGGGTGAGTGGTGGAATATTGTGTTGGGGGCTATGGGTGAGTGGTGGAATATTGTGTTGGGGGCTATGGGTGAGTGGTGGAATATTGTGTTGGGGGCTATGGGTGAGTGGTGGAATATTGTGTTGGGGGCTATGGGTGAGTGGTGGAATATTGTGTTGGGGGCTATGGGTGAGTGGTGGAATATTGTGTTGGGGGCTATGGGTGAGTGGTGGAATATTGTGTTGGGGGCTATGGGTGAGTGGTGGAATATTGTGTTGGGGGCTATGGGTGAGTGGTGGAATATTGTGTTGGGGGCTATGGGTGAGTGGTGGAATATTGTGTGGGGGCTATGGGTGAGTGGTGGAATATTGTGTTGGGGGCTATGGGTGAGTGGTGGACTATTGTGTTGGGGGCTATGGGTGAGTGGTGGAATATTGTGTTGGGGGCTATGGGTGAGTGGTGGAATATTGTGTTGGGGGCTATGGGTTGAGTGGTGGAATATTGTGTTGGGGCTATGGGTGAGTGGTGGAATATTGTGTTGGGGGCTATGGGTGAGGTGGAATATTGTGTTGGGGGCTATGGGTGAGTGGTGGAATATTGTGTTGGGGGCTATGGGTGAGTGGTGGAATATTGTGTTGGGGGCTATGGGTGAGTGGTGGAATATTGTGTTGGGGGCTATGGTGAGTGGTGGAATATTGTGTTGGGGGCTATGGGTGAGTGGTGGAATATTGTGTTGGGGGCTATGGGTGAGTGGTGGAATATTGTGTTGGGGGCTATGGGTGAGTGGTGGAATATTGTGTTGGGGGCTATGGGTGAGTGGTGGACTATTGTGTTGGGGGCTATGGGTGAGTGGTGGAATATCGTGTTGGGGGCTATGGGTGAGTGGTGGAATATTGTGTTGGGGGCTATGGGTGAGTGGTGGAATATTGTGTTGGGGGCTATGGGTGAGTGGTGGAATATTGTGTTGGGGGCTATGGGTGAGTGGTGGAATATTGTGTTGGGGGCTATGGGTGAGTGGTGGAATATTGTGTTGGGGGCTATGGGTGAGTGGTGGAATATTGTGTTGGGGGCTATGGGTGAGTGGTGGAATATTGTGTTGGGGGCTATGGGTGAGTGGTGGAATATTGTGTTGGGGGCTATGGGTGAGTGGTGGAATATTGTGTTGGGGGCTATGGGTGAGTGGTGGAATATTGTGTTGGGGGCTATGGGTGAGTGGTGGAATATTGTGTTGGGGGCTATGGGTGAGTGGTGGAATATTGTGTTGGGGGCTATGGGTGAGTGGTGGAATATTGTGTTGGGGGCTATGGGTGAGTGGTGGAATATTGTGTTGGGGGCTATGGGTGAGTGGTGGAATATTGTGTTGGGGGCTATGGGTGAGTGGTGGAATATTGTGTTGGGGGCTATGGGTGAGTGGTGGAATATTGTGTTGGGGGCTATGGGTGAGTGGTGGAATATTGTGTTGGGGGCTATGGGTGAGTGGTGGAATATTGTGTTGGGGGCTATGGGTGAGTGGTGGAATATTGTGTTGGGGGCTATGGGTGAGTGGTGGAATATTGTGTTGGGGGCTATGGGTGAGTGGTGGAATATTGTGTTGGGGGCTATGGGTGAGTGGTGGAATATTGTGTTGGGGGCTATGGGTGAGTGGTGGAATATTGTGTTGGGGGCTATGGGTGAGTGGTGGAATATTGTGTTGGGGGCTATGGGTGAGTGGTGGAATATTGTGTTGGGGGCTATGGGTGAGTGGTGGAATATTGTGTTGGGGGCTATGGGTGAGTGGTGGAATATTGTGTTGGGGGCTATGGGTGAGTGGTGGAATATTGTGTTGGGGGCTATGGGTGAGTGGTGGAATATTGTGTTGGGGGCTATGGGTGAGTGGTGGAATATTGTGTTGGGGGCTATGGGTGAGTGGTGGAATATTGTGTTGGGGG
>NW_022630196.1:0-35230 GCF_010909765.2 Amblyraja radiata
CTGAGAGAATGGAGCGCTGGGCTTGTATACTCTGGAATTTAGAAGGATGAGGGGATATCTTATTGAAACCTATAAGATAAGGCTCTTAAAGATAACAGAGTCAAGGGATATGGGGAGAAGCCAGGAACGGGGTACTGATTGTGGATGATCAGCCATGATCACATTGAATGGCGGTGCTGGCTAGAGGGGCCAAATGTCCTACTCCTGCACCTATTGTCGATTGTCTCCATCCTACCCTGTCCTCTCTCCTCCCGTCCCCTCTCGTCTCCTCCCTTCTTCTCTCCCCCCCACTCCCTACCTCTCCTCTCCTCTGCCTCACTCCCCCTCCCATCTCTCCTCTCACTCCCCCCTGCTTTTCTCGCTCCTCCTCTCCTATATATTCCTCTCCTCGCCTCTCCCATCCCCCCTCTTCTCTCATCTCCTCCCCTCCCCTCTCCACCTCTCTCCTCTCAACCCCTGCCCTCTCCTCTCCACATCTAGCCTCTCCTCTCCTCTCCTCCCCTCCCATCTCCACCTCTCTCCTCCCCCCTCCCCTCCCCATCTTTACTTTCCTCTCCTCGCTCCCATCCCCTCCCCTCACCTCTCCCCTCCTGTACTCCCTTTTCCTCTTACCTCCTCTCCTTTACTCCCCTTCTCCTCTACATACCTCCTCTCCCCTACTTCTCCTTCACTCCCCTCTTCTCCCATCCCTCCTCCTCTCCACACCTCCACTACTCTCCCATACTCTCCTCCTGTACTCCCTTTTCCTCTTATCACCTCACCTCTTCTCCTTTCCTCCCGTTTCCTCTCCTTTACTGCCCTTCTGCTTCCTTCCTCCTTCCGCTCTTTTCTCCCCCTTCATCTCTCCTCTCCACCCTTCTGTCCCCTCCACTGCTCACCTCCTCTCACCTTTTCCCTCCTCCCCTCATCTCCTCCCCTCACATCTCTTCCTCTCCCCTCCTCCCCTCCTCCCCTCTCCGCTTTTCTCTCTCCTCCTCCCCTCTCTGCTCCACCCCTCCTCTCCTCCCCACTGCTGCCCTCCCGTCCCATATCCACTCCTGCACTCCCCTCGACTTTCCCCTCCTCCCCTCACCTACTCCCCACATTTATTCCCCTCTCCTCCACTCCTCTATCCTCCGCTCCCTCTCTCTCCGCCCCTCCAAACCAGCACCAAAGATAATTGTAATATGGTGGAGCTAAGAGATTGTCTTCTCTCCTCCCCATCCTTTCCTCTCCTCTCCCCTCGTCTCCCTTCCACACTCTCCTCTCCCTTCCGCTCCTCTCCTCTCCTCTCCTCTCCTCTGCTCTCCTCGTCTCTCCTCGTCCCTCCTCCCACTCCCACCTCTCCTCCCTGCTCCCCCCCTGTTCTCCCCTACCTTCTCCTGTCCTCTACTCCCCTCCATTCTCCCATCTCCTCTCCTCCACTGCTCACCCCTCTCTCTCCTATGCTCCCTCCCTCTGCTCCTCTACTCTCCTCTCCTCACCTCTCCTCTCCTCACCTCTCCCTTCCTCCTCTCTCATCTAGCCACTCCCCTCCCCTTTTCTCCCTCCACTCCTCTCCACTCCTCTCCACTGATCCTTTCTCATATCACCTCCTCTCCTCTCCTCCTCTCCCATTTTCCTCTCCTCTCCACTGCTCTCCTCCTCCCCACATCTACTCCCCACATCCAACTCCTCTCTCCCCCCTCCCTCTCCCCCTCTCTCACCTCCCCTCAAATCCAGCACCAAAGATAATTGTAATATGGTGGACATGAGATTGTCTCCTCTCCCCCCACCAATCCCCTCCTTGCTCCCCCCTCCATCTCCCTCTCTCCCCCCACCTCTGAAATCCAGCACCCAATTTTGCGGCAATATGGTGTAGGTGAGAGATTGTCTCTTCTCCACTCCTCCCCTTTCCATTCCTCCCCTGCTTCCTCCTCTTCTCCTACCCTCTCTATAACCTCCCCTCAAATTTAGCACCTAAGATAATTGCAATATGGAATAGAAGGGAGATCGTCACCTATCCTCTCCTCTCCTGCCCCCACTCGCCTCTCCTCTCCTCCCCTCATTTACTGCCCACATCTCCACTCTTTTCTTCCCCTCATCCCCTTCTCTATCCTCCCCTCCCTATCTTGCTTTCCCCGCCCCTCCAAACCAGCACCAAAGATAATCTCCTCTCCTCTTCCCCCTCTCCCTTCTTCTCCTCTCCTCTTCTCCTCTACAATCCTCTAATTTACCCCCTCCTCCCCTCTCATCTCCTCTCCCCTCCCCTATCCATTCTTACCCTCTCCTCGCCTCTCTTCCCTTCTCCACAACCCTCCACTCCCTTCCCATCCTCTGCTCTCCTCTGCTCTTCTCCTTCCTATGCTTTCCGCTCCTCTCCTCTCTTCTCCTCGTCTCCCCCTCCCTCTTCCCATCTCCCCCTCCCTCTCCCACTCACCTCCTCACCGCTCTTCCCTCTGTCCTCCCCTCCCTTCTCCCATCTACTCGCATTCCCTCCACTCATCTCAACCCCCTTCTCCTACCCCCCCTCTCCCTCCCATCGTCACCTCTCCTCTCCTGCCCTCTCCCGACCCCCCGTCTGCTCCCCTCCCCTCACCTCTCCACTCCTCTCCTCCTATCCCTTTTTACCCTCTCCTTTCCCCTCTTCTCCACTGCCCTCCACTCTCCTCATCTCCTCTGCTTTCATCATTCCTCCTCCCATCTCCCCCTCCCCTCCCCTATCTCGTCTCCCTTCCCCTCTCCTAACTCATCTCCTCCCCTCCACACCTCTCATCCCCCCCTCTCTCCTACCCTCCCTCTCCCTCCTCTGATCTCCTTTCCTTACCTCTCCTCTCGTCCAGCTTCCCATTCCCTTCCCTCCCCGCTACCCTCCTCTCATCCACTCCTCCTCCTCCACTCCCCACTCCCATACTCTCCTCTCAAATCCAGCACCTTAGATAATTGGTGGAGGTAAGAGATTGTACCTCCCCTCCCCCATCCTCTCCTCTCCTCTCGTCCCCACTCAATTCTTCTCCTCTCCTTGTCTCTCCAATCTCCTCCTCTCTCCCCCCTCCCTCTCCCCCTCCCTCTCCCCCTCTCTCCCCTCCACTCATATCCAGCACCAAAGATAATTGCAATATGGACTAGGTGAGTTTGTCTGCTCCACTCACCACTTCCCCTCTCCTCTCCTCCCCTCCTCTCTGATCCCCTCCATCTCCCACTTTTCCCCCCTTACCTCTCTTCTCACCGCTCCTCTACTCCCCTCCACTCCTCTCCTCTCCTCTGCTTTCCGCTCCTCTCCTCTCTCCTTTCTCTTCTGCTCTCCTCCCGTCTCCTCACCTCTCCTCTCCGCCATCCTCACCACTGCTCTTCGCTCCCCTCCCCTCTCCTCCTCCTTCCTCTCCTCCCCGCCTCTCTCTCACCCTCCCCTCAATTCCAGCACCAAAGATAATTGTAATATAGTGGAGGCAAGAGATTGTTCTCTCCTCCTATCCCCTCACCTCTCACCTCTCCCCTTGTCCCCTCATCTACTCCCCACATCGTTTCTCTTTTCTTCCCCTATTCCCTGCTCCCTCATCCTCACTTACCCTCCCCTCGCCTCTCCTCTCACCTCCCCTCCCCTCCTCCTCCCCTCCTAATCGACATGCCCTCTCTTCTCCTATCCTACCTTCTCCACTACCCTCCCCTCCTCTCCTCTCCTTGTCCCTCCTCCCATCTCCCCCCTCTCCTCTCCTCTCCTACTCTCGGCTCCCCTCCCTCTCCCACTCCTCTTCTCCCATCTCTTCCTCGTTCTCCCCTGCCTTCTCCTCTACTCTCCTCTCCCCTCTTCTCTCCTCGCTCCCCTCCTCACCTCTCCTCTCCTCCACTCATCTACTCCATCTCCCCTCCTTTTCACACCTCCTTTACTCCCCACCTCTCCTTTCCTTTCCTCTCTTCTCTTCTGCTCTCCTCCCGCTCTCCTCTTTCAAGAGTTAGATAGGGCTCTTAAAGATAGTCAAGGGATATGGAGAGAAGGCAGGAATGGGGTACTGAATGTGGATGATCAGCCATGATCACATGGAATGGCTGTGCTGGCTCGAAGGGCTGAAGGGCCTACTCCTGCACCTATGGTCTGTTTTATTTTGTCCTCTCCTCTCCTCCCGTCCCCGCTTCTCTTCTGTCCTCCTTCCCTACTCCTCTCCTCCCACTTCTCAACCCCTCTCTTCTCTCTCCTCTCCTCTCCTCTCGCCCAAACCCTCCCCTCCACTCTTCTCTCCCCTACTCACCACTTCTCTCCTCTCCTCCCCTCCTCTCTATCACTCTCCTCCCCACGCCTCCCCTCTCCTCACATCTTGACTCCTCTCAACCCCTCTACTATCCCATCATATCCCCTCCTACCCTCTCCACTCCTATCCCATATCCTCCCCTCCCCTCCTATCTCCACCCCTCCCTCTCTTTCTCGCTCCCCTCCCCTCAAATACAGCACCAAAGATAATTGTAATATGGTGATGAGATTATCTCCTCTCCTCCACTCATCACCTCTCCCTCTACTCTCCTGTCCCTACGATCCTACTCCTCTCATATCCTACTCTCTCTTCTTCCATCCCCTCACCCTCATCGCGCCTCCTGTCTACCCATCCCTTCTCCTCTCTCGTACCCTCCCTCTCCCATCCTCTCATCCCCTTCTCCCCCTCCCTATCACCTCATCCCCCCTCCTCTCCCCTCTCTTCGCCTCCCTTCTACCCTCTCCTCTCATCCGCTCTCCTGCCCTTTCAGCTCTCCTCTCTCCTTCCCTGTCCTCCCATATCCCCGCATATTCTGCCCTCATCTCCTCCGCCCCTCACCTATTCCTCCCTTCTTCACTACCCTTCAATCCACTCCTGTTCCCTCCTCTGCTCTCCTTTCCCCTCCTCCTCTTCCCCCACCACTTCTCCCCTCTACTATCTCCTCTCCTCTCTTATCCTCCCCTCTCCTCTACTTTCCTTCCACCTTCTATCCCCCCCAATCCCCTCCTCTACTCTCCTCACTTTCCACTACCCTCCACTCCCCTCCTCTCCTCGTTCCTCCTCCCATCTCCCCCCTCTCCTCTCCTCTCCTACTATCGGCTCCCCTCCGTCAGCCACCTCTTTCCTCCCCGCTCCTCCCTCCCTTCTCCTCTACTCTCCTCTCCTCTCCTCCTTTCTCTCCTCTCCTTGCTCCCCTCCTCCCCTCACCTCCTCTCCCCGCCTCCACTCATTTACTCCCTCCATCTCCCCTGCTTTAGTCCCCTCTCCTCTCCTTTCCATTCCTCTCCTCTCCTCTCCCCTCTCCTCTCATCCCTTCTCCTCTCCCCCTCCCTTCATCTATCCTCCCCTCCCTTCTCCCACTCCCCGCTTCCTCTCCTCTCTCCTCTATTCTGGATGCTTTCAAGATAGAGTTATATAGGGCTCTTAAAGATAGTCCAGGGATCTGGGGAGGCAGTAATGGGGTATTGATTGTGGATGATCAGCCATGATCATATGGAATGGCGGTGCTGGCTCGAAGGGCTGAATGGCCAACTCCCGCATCTATTGTCTGGTGTCTTTTTTCCTCTCCTCCCGTGTCTTCTTCTCTCCTCCTTCCCTTCTCACTCCTCATCTCCCTCTTTCTCTTCCCACCCCCTCTCTTCTGCACTTGCCCTAACGCTCCCCTCCGCGCTTCTATTTTCTCTCCCCTACACCCCCCACCTCTCCCCTCCTCACCTCTCCTCTCCTCTCCTCTCATAACCCCTCCAATCCTCTCCCCCTCACCCCTTTTCTTCTCGATACACCTCTCCTCTCCCCTCCCCCCTCCTATCTCCATCCGTCCCTCGCTCTCTCTCCCCTCCCCTCAAATCCAGCACCAATGATTATTTGATGGTGATATTGTCTCCTCCCCTCCCCTCTCCCCCTCTCCCCTACTCCCTTCAAATCCCCTCTTCTCCCCTCCTCTCCCCTCTCCTATCTTCTCCCTCCGCCCTCTTCCTATCACAACCCCTCTCCTCTCTTCTCCTCAACCCTACTCTCCCCTCCTCTTCCATCTCTTCGCTTCCCTTCCATCCTCTCTTCTCAACCCCTCTCCTACCCTCCCTCCTCCCATACTCCCTTCCAACCCCCTCTTCTCCCCTCCGTTCCTCTCCTATATTCCACCACCGCACTCTTCCTATCACCTCAACCCCTCTCCTCTCTTCTCCTCTCCTCTCCCCACCTCCCCCCTCTCTTCGCCTCCCTGCTATCCCCTTCTCTCATCCCCTCTCCTCCCCTCCCCCTCCCTTCCCCAGCTGTCCTTGCCTCTTCTCCTCTCCTTTGTTTCTGGCTGCCCATCGTCGCTGCTCTGGACATCCGCATGGTCCGCAGGGAGCCTTACCCTACGAAAGCCACATTCTCCTGAATATCCCAGCCTCTATCGTCGATTTCTTAATCCGAGGCCCCAGACAAAACTTCCTTCAGCGATCGGTCCTCGCTCAACTGCCAGTAGGTGTATGGGCCAGGCCTTATGGTCATCGCCGCATGAAGGGAGCCAAGAGGCGGAGTAAAAGCGCGGGCCCCCTGGAAACGCTGAAGAATCTATCCATTGGTGCTCACTCAGGCACAGGTTTGCCTCTCTCCGTTCCATCATTCCGGTCCCTGGTCTGTCGGCCCGCGGGTTCCCAGCCAGGCTCTCTGTGAAACGCAGCGGTGTGGTCTCCCTGAACCTCCACCCGCTGGTGTGGGAGCCGCTAACGGACCACAATTTACGTGCTGTCCCTGTTAATGTGGCCCTGATCAATGCAAGATCCATTCTGAACAAAACCTTCATCCTCAACGATTTCTTCACTGCTCGGGAATTGGACTTTTAACTTTTTCAGCTCGACCAGGCTCTCCGGGGGCAGCCTAGCCACTGTGTTTAAGAAACATTCCAACTGCTGCCTCCTGAACGCTGATCATTTCTCCAGCTTCGAACATCAACTAATTATAGTTGGTCTAGTCTGTCCACTTTTAATTGTTCTTGTGTATCGCCCACCAAAAATGCTTAAGGACTTTATCACACAATTTTCTGATCTTATCTCTAGCTTGTTGCCCAAATTTGACCTGGTCCTGATTTTTGGTATTTTTAACATTCATGTCTGCTGTCCTACTAAGCCTCTTGTGAGTGAACTTATGAACCTGGTTGAGTCCTTCAATCTGACTCTACTTACCACTGGACCCACTCACAAGCTTGGCCATACACTCGACCTGGTGCTATCATCTGGTCTCCCATTTTGTAATATAGAAATTATTGATGCCTGCCTTTCAGATCATTGTGCAATTATGTTTGATGCATCTCTGCCTTTCGAGATTGATCCCTGAGATGGCGGGATTGTCAAATGAGGAAAGATTGAAAAGACTTGGCTTGTATTCACTGGAGTTTAGAAGGATGATGGGGAATCTTATAGAAACATATAAAATTATGAAAGGACCGGACAAGCTAGATGCAGGAAAAATGTTTCCAATGTTGGGCAAGTCCAGAACCAGGGGCCACATTCTTAGAATAAAGGGGAGGTCATTTATGACTGAGGTGAGAAAAAAACGTTTTCACCCAGAGAGTTGTGAATTTATGAAATTCCCTGCCCCAGAGGGCAGTGGAGGCCACGTCACTGGATGGATTTAAGAGAGAGTTAGATAGAGCTCTAGGGGCTAGCGGAGTCAATGGATATGGGGAGAAGGTAGGCACGGGCTATTGATAGGGGACAATCAGCGATGATCACAATGAATGGCGGTGCTGGCTCGAAGGGCCGAATGGCCTCCTCCTGCACCTATTTTCTATGTTTCTATGTTTCTCCCTCAAAATCCCATCTCCCTGTTCGCCACTCCCGCTACATAAACTCTTCGACTGCCAGTAAATTATCTGAGGCTCTCATAGTTGCTCCTGACATCTGCACCATCGAGGCTTGTCCCCTCCAACTCAGCACTGACGACCTCATTTCTTTACTCAATACCACTTGCTCTTCCATCCTGGATTCTGTTGCTCCTCTTAAAATGAAAAAGCCTAAGCCTAAAAACTGGCCCTGGCTCAATGACACCACCGGAGCCCTAAGAAGAGAGTGCAGAAAATCAGAACGGAAGAATAAATGTAATAAGCTTCAAATTTCATTTGAACTTCTGAGAAACAATCGTCTCAAATACCAGGAAGCAGTAAAGTCAGTAAAAGCAGTAAAATACTTTTCCGACCTTATTTCCAAAAACGCCTATAACTCCAAGGACCTATTTAGTACAATTACCTCTGTCATATGTCCTGCCCCCAGTACCAGCTTAACTGGGTCCCCTGCTAAGTGCGAAAAATTTACTACATTTCTCACCAGCAAAGTTGAGAACATCAGAATAGTAAGATTACACGAGAACTTACCAGTTTGAGGTTTGATCTTTATTTTATGAGGAGTTACGTTGGTGATTACGTGAAGAAGCCCGTCCAGTACGCATGTGCTTCAATCTTCAAAACAGCGGTATGAGATCACAGATAACAACAGGTCGAAGTAACATTGTAAGATCAGCAACATGAGAACTACCAGGAAATGACCTTTTTATGAGAGAGAGGGTTGGGCGTGGTGGGCACGTAATCACCAACGTAACTCCTCATAAAATAGAGATCAAACTTCAAACTGGTAAGTTCTCGTTTAATCTTACTGTTTTACTTCGGAGTCACGTGAGTGATTCCGTGAAGATTTCAAAGCTCTGTGATTTCATGCCGTAGATTCGAATCCGGCGTCACACTGCCTTGATTGACTCAGAATGAGTGATTAAAAGTGCATTAAGCATGACATTGTTTGCAAACATATTCATGACTTTTCGACATAATGGAATCCATAGCAACCCCTCTATCCCAGGGGAAACTGTGAAAACCTGAACTCAAACAGAATGGGCAAAATAGCCCATTGTCGGCAATCGACTTTATGGTAGAATTTTTGCAAAACAATTTACTTGACCATCGGAAACAGCCCTTCATCCTAATTTGCTCATGTCGACAAAGATGTCCCAAGGTTATTCGACCTTCCAGTTCAGGGACACGAGCCAGGCAGCGGCCGTGGGACCAAGGGAGATAACAAATTGGATGCAACTGCTGATGATGGGCGGCCAGGTGGGCGGCCAGGAGATGTGCCAATACTGTGAGATGTGGGAATTTGTCGACACCATTGATGTAGATGATCCCTACAGCTGCAGTAAGTGTTTGAGGCTAGCGGAACACGAGCTCCGCATTGATGAGCTGGAGACCCAACTTCATACGCTGCGGAACATCAGGGAGGGGGAGTATTACCTGGATGTTTTGTGCCAGGGGATGGTCACACCGACCAGTTTAACTAATTCAGTAGTTAGTGAGCAAGGAAAGGAAGGTGTGGCCATAAGCGAGGCAGGTAGGGGGAAACAGGAGGAGATGCGGCAGGAGCCACAGCCCTTGTCCCTGACGAGCATGGCCGAGGCTCTTACTCAATGTGAGGACGGGATCAGGGGCTGTGGGAGGGATGAGCAACCTGGCTGCAGCACCGTGGATCAGGGGGCCATTCAAGAGGGGGGAGTTAGAAGAAATGTCGTTGTGATAGGGGATAGTATTATTCGGGGGGTAGATAAGGTTCTCTGCGGCCAGCAGAACATGTCCCGAAGGCTGTGTTGCCTACCCGGTGCTAGGGTTAAGGATATCTCTGCGATGCTGGAGAGAAATTTGCAGAGGGAGGGGGAGGATCCAGTGGTCGTGGTCCATGTGGGGACCAATGACATAGGAAGGACGAGGAAGGAGGATCTGCTGAAGGAGTTTGAGCAGTTAGGGAATAAATTAAAAAGCAGAACCTCGAGGGTACTGATCTCCGGATTGCTACCTGAGCCACGGGCCAAATCGGCGAGGGTACGTAAAATTAAAAAGCTGAACGCGTGGCTCAAAGACTGGTGTGGGAAAAATGGGTTTGGTTTCTTGGGCCACTGGCACCAGTACTGGGACAGGGGGGATCTGTTCTGTAAGGACGGACTTCACCTGAACGGTGCTGGGACTGGGGTCCTGGCAAATCATATAACTAGGGCAGTAGAGAGGTCTTTAAACTAAGTAGCGGGGGGGAGGTTTCAAAGGGGGGTAATAACGGCAGGGGTAGAGGAAATAGAGCAGGGTATCAGTGGGGAAGCGGAAAATCAAAATGTGACAGGAGGATCCAGAATGTGTGAAGATAAAGCTCTAGATGTAAAAGGGGCAAAAACGGAAAGGAAGGGTAGTAAAAATCATCTGAAAGTGCTTTATCTAAATGCACGGAGTATTCGAAATAAGATAAATGAATTAACGGTGCAATTAAGTATATATAGTTATGATATCGTGGCCATTACGGAGACATGGCTGCAAGGGGATCAGGACTGGGAGTTAAATATAGAGGGGTACTCGACAATTAGAAAGATAGACAGGAAAGAAAGGGAGGAGGGGTGGCCCTTTTAATAAGGGAGGGAATAACGGCAATAGAGAGGAAGGATATTGCGTTGAAGGATCAGGATAGTGAAACAGCTTGGGTACAGATAGAGAATAACAAGGGGAAAAAAACACTAGTGGGTGTAATTTATAGACCTCCAAATAGCTGTGACGCTGTTAGTCAGAACATAAATCTGCAAATAGTTGACGCATGTAAAAAGGGAACTGCTGTAATCAGGGGGACTTCAATTTTCATATTAATTGGGCAAACCAAACTGGGCAGGGTAGACTAGAGGAAGAGTTTATAGAATGTATTAGAGACGGGTTCCTAGAACAGTATGTCGCAGAACCGACAAGGGGGGAGGCAATCTTGGATCTGGTCCTGTGTAATGAAGCAGGATTAATTAAAAATGTCATAGTTAGGGACTCGTTGGGAACAAGTGACCACAATATGGTCGAATTCCATATTCAAATAGAAGGGGAGCAGGTTGAAACTCAGGCTAGGGTGCTTAGTCTAAATAAGGGGGATTATGAAGGTATGAGGACTGAGCTGATCAAAGTTGATTGGGATAGCAGACTCAAGAATAAGACGGTACATGAGCAGTGGTGTACGTTTAAGGATCTACTGTATAACCTTCAAGAAAAATGTATTCCTATGAAGAAAAAAAGGGGTAAGGGTAAGAACAGTCAGCCATGGCTCAGTAAAACTATAAAGGATGGTATTCGGCTGAAGGCAAGGGCATATAAGGTAGCCAGAGATAGTGGGAGGGCAGAGGATTGGGAAGCATTTAAAGGTCAGCAAAAAATAACTAAGAGATTAATTAAGACGGGGAAAATAGACTATGAAAGGAATTTAGCGAACAACATAAAAACTAATAGTAAGAGTTTTTATAGCTATATAAAAAGTAAAAGGGTGGCTAAGGTGAACGTTGGTCCATTGGAGGGTGAGACTGGAGAGTTGTTGGTGGGGAACATGGAAATGGCAAAGGCATTAAACGAGTATTTTGTATCAGTCTTCACCATAGAAGACACAAAAAATATTCCAACGCTGGATAAACAGGGGGCGGTAGGAATGGAGGAGCTAAATACTATTAAGATCACCAAGGAGGTGGTATTAGGGAAATTAATGAGACTGAAGGAGGATAAATCCCCTGGGCCTGATGGATTACATCCAAGGGTCTTGAGGGAGATAGCGGTGGGGATTGTGGATGCATTGGTGATAATTTTCCAAAACTCCCTGGAGGCAGGAACGGTCCCAGTGGATTGGAAACTGGCCAATGTAACACCTATATTTAAAAAAGGAAGTAAACAGAAGGCGGGTAACTATAGACCGGTTAGTCTAACATCGGTGGTGGGTAAAATGTTAGAGACAATTATTAAAGAAACACTAACGGGGCACTTGGATAAACATGACTTCATCGGACAGAACCAGCATGGTTTTGTGAAGGGGAAGTCCTGTTTAACGAATCTGCTCGAATTCTTTGAGGAAGTAACAACCCGGGTGGATAAAGGGGAACCGGTGGATGTGGTATACTTGGACTTCCAAAAGGCTTTTGACAAGGTGCCACATAAGAGACTATTGCTAAAAATAAAAAATTATGGGATTGGGGGTAATATATTAGCATGGGTAGAGGATTGGCTAACAAATAGGAAGGAGAGAGTGGGGATAAATGGTTCATACTCGGGATGGCAACCGGTAACTAGCGGGGTTCCGCAAGGGTCGGTGCTGGGACCCCAGTTGTTCACAATTTATATAAATGATTTGGAGGAGGGAACCAAGTGTAATATATCAAAATTTGCGGACGATACAAAAATGGGAGGAAAAGTAGGGGATGAGGAGGATAGGAAGAGTCTGCAAAAGGATATAGATAAGCTAGGTGAGTGGGCAACAACTTGGCAGATGAAATTTAATACTAATAAATGTGAAGTCATTCACTTTGGGAAAAAAAATGATAGGGCAAGTTATTTTCTAAATGAGGAGGAGCTGCGTTGTAATGCAACGCAAAGGGATCTAGGGGTATTAGTACATGAATCACTAAAAGTTAGTATGCAGGTGCAGCAAGCAATCAGGAAGGCCAATGGAGTTTTGGCCTTTATTGCTAGGGGGATTGAGTATAAAAACACGGAGGTCTTGCTGCAGCTGTACACAGTATTAGTGAGACCACATTTGGAATACTGTGTACAGTTCTGGGGTCCATACTTAAGAAAGGATGTACTAGCCCTGGAGGCAGTGCAGCGAAGGTTTACAAGATTAATTCCTGCAATGAGGGGATTGACATATGAGGAAAGGTTAAGTAGGCTGGAACTCTACTCTTTGGAGTTTAGAAGAATGAGAGGCGATCTCATTGAAACATATAAGATCGTGAGGGGCCTTGATCGGGTGGATGCACCGAGGATGTTCCCATTGATCGGGGAAACTAGAACTAGGGGACATAGTCGCAGAATAAGGGGGGGCTCTTTTAAAACTGAAATGAGGAAGAACTTCTTCACCCAGAGGGTGGTTAATATATGGAATTCACTGCCCCAGGGAGCAGTGGAAGCAGAAACGTTAAATATATTTAAGTCTAAAATAGATGTTTTTTTAGCTGCCAAGGGGATAAGGGACTACGGGGAGAGGGCAGGGATATGGACCTAGGTATGGTTAGTATAGTAAGACCTGAGTGATCTCCTGGACAAGTGTCGATCGCCTGGATTGGGATCGGAGAGGAATTTCCTGGATTTTTTTCCCGAATTGGACCTGGGTTTTTATCCGGTTTTTTGCCTCCCCCAGGAGATCACGCGGTTCTTGGGGTGGAGAGGGGTGATAGCGGTATAAAGGGGAGGGTAGTGTCTTGTGTTCTGTGTCTTGTGTCTACTGTTTGTGGGTAAGTGTGTCTGTTTAGTGTTCAGCCATGAGCGAATGGCGGTGCGGGCTCGACGGACCTGGTGGTCTACTCTCGCACCTACTTTCTATGTTTCTATGTTTCTATCATGCGGCGACAACCATAAGATCGATGGGGACGCCCTGCTTACTGACGCCGATGCCGCCCTGGTGGAAATGGGATTAAGAACTGTCAGTGTAAATACTTGCATAACCAGAAATCCAATGCTAATTGCACACCTCTAAGGCCTCTAGTAACATTGATATCTTAGCTAATGTGCCCTTCCCACTGAAGTGTACCCGTGGGAAATGCCAAAATATGATCCTAAACCCTTCTCACCCCTAGTTTGCTCTGCTTGAGTAGATGAGATATGCAAAAAATATAATGGCATCTCCAGCCTCTTCCATCCTGTGTAGCCGTACTTTAGCACTGTCTACACTCATTGTGTCGATACTCGAGCCATGACTAAGGATATAGCTGGAACCACCTGGTGAAGCATTGTTAACACAATGTCAAATCCATACTGCTTCTGCTTGTCCTGGGAAAACTTGTATTGAACATATTGTTTACACACTCGATATCCAGGGTGACACCTATCAGATGACAGGACACACGTTGGATACAATAAATGGCCCAAAACAATTGTATTATCATTTAAGAATGAACTCTAAGACATCAAAACCGTACCGTATTATATGTACTATCAGCATGAAACAAAACACTTCCCATCTCATGAAAATAAATGTCCTACTTTCCCGGTGCTATCTCCGCACTCCGGACTGAACATATGCATGCGTCGGTGTGACAAACCAAATATAAAACAATCCATTCAGAATATGCAGGCCATCCTTGATTGTCATCCTGCAAAACTGATTTCCCAAGCCACAGGCTGCATCAGCAGAAGGTTATGTCTAAAAACACAAGCGTACTAAATTGAATTATCATTCATGACTGAAGACTTGACAATGCATGGAAACCCTCCTGACTCCAGATACATTAGCAATGCTGAATACTGTTCATGTACTATAATGACTTCCATGAAGGTAAATAAGCGTCTCTATCTCCAGGTCTCTTACCTTTGCTGGAGTTAAAAACGACATTTCATTCGCAGACTCTGCCCATGTTGTCATTCCCATTAGATCGCTGATGCTGCTGGCCAACTCCTCTTGTCCATCTCCGACTGAACAGCAACCTTTAGAGGCAAAGCCCACTGCTTCCCTCATACGATCGTCGTGCCTTATGCATTGAGCATGGGATCCCGACACATAGTCATGTTCGGATTCTTGTTTGGAATTAATCCATACTAACCTTAGACACTCTTTTTAGAGTGGGAGTAATCGCAGCTGAAGCAGATATCACCATCAATCTCCCCCATTTGCCTGTACATGCCTCTGTACCAAGCATGATGTTCGACACCATTTCTCACGATCTTATATGTGTGGCTCCATCTGCATCCGCTGTACATCCGCGTTGGAGGACCTATTCAACCTGCAACATGAGCTGCCTCAGGCCTGTGTGCATGTATATCTGCACGATCTCGACCACTGTGGTAAACCAAGTGGGAGGAATGGCAACCCTGCAAACAGGTGTTGCTTCAGGCACATGTGTCTACTCCTGTAGCACCTTCTCGACCACTCCGATTTAGTGGGAGGAATTCGGCAACCCTTTCCTAGGTGTCGCCGCAGGCATGTATGCATCTCGACCACTGTGGTGCGCCACGTGGGAGGATTGGCAACCCTGCAAACAGGTTTTGCTTCCGGCAGAAGTGCATCCTCCTGTAGCACTATCTTGACCACTCCGACCTTGAGTGGGAGGATATTTTGCAACATTTACTAGGTGCTGCTGCCTGACATGCCTTAAGATGGAGCGTCGTCGGACTGCGACGAGACGAAATCATGTCTGACATTGATACCCCCGACTTGGCACTTATTCTGAGTTGGGGTTGTCAGGTCACTGCCTACAGCAGCCGCCAGGACTAGCCGTGCAAATCGATGCTCTGTCGGTATCCTCCTTCACCAAACAGTCTGCACGTGCTAGCGACTCCAGTCGTGCTCTTTCCAGATGCCAACGCCGTCTATAGCAGAGGATTGGAGTGCCTCTGGCCCCCGTTCATCAGACATAGTGGGAAATGCTGGAACAAAACTGAACAGTTATATGTCATAGGCAAAGACATTTATGAAGATGCCCACCCCAGTAAATCTTGGATTTATTTACTTTTAATATGAATAATCCGGCGTCTTGGGGAAGAAACGTGCACAGTCCCTTTAATGAGCAGAATTACTATGACGCCACCTGGTGTAACTCCCACAGGTGACTGATAAAGGCTCAACAAGGCTTCCCATTTCCTATTATTGGAGTAGATGATAATCACATGTCTTGGCATGATAGTCACCACGTGACCTAATGGTAACTATAATGTCTGCCCTTTTTGAACGCTTCCCAAATGTGCGTGTCATCCTTGCACAGGCCTATTCCAACCTTCTGTGTATTGCTCCAATTTTTTTTAAACATGTGCTGCGAAAGCGAGCACTGCATGCCACTAGAACCGAATACACTGGACCCGGTCCTCACAACTCATGTTACAGGAAGGCCAGCCTCACGTACCTGCCTAGTTACCGGTGGTATTGAAGCAAGCCCAAAGGCCCCTGAAGTAGGTTGCATTCACATCCTTAATTTGGAGGGCAGCACTGCCGGGATGCGTGAATTGTAAATTCTCCTTGAAGGCCAGCTTGGACCTAGACCTGAAACCTCCACAGAATTAGCAGAAAATGCTATTGCGATAGACACATAAGGGTGATAAACCACAAGTCTCACTTCCGGGGTTGGCTTACCATATCAGGATAATGCACATGTGAGGACATACATATATGACAGAGGGAACCTCAAGGTCAAGTTCAAGTGATTTTATTGTCATGTGTCCCTGTATAACCATATAACCATATAACAATTACTGCAATGAAAAAGGCCATCTCGACCCTTCTGGTCCGTGCCGAACACGTATACTTCCCTAGTCCCATATACCTGCGCTCAGACCATAACCCTCCATTCCTTTCCCGTCCATATAACTATCCAATTTATTTTTAAATTATAAAAACGAACCTGCCTCCACCACCTTCACTGGAAGCTCATTCCACACAGCCACCACTCTATGAGTAAAGAAGTTCCCCCTCATGTTACCCCTAAACTTCTGTCCCTTAATTCTCAAGTCATGTCACCTTGTTTGAATCTTCCCTACTCTCAGTGGGAAAAGCTTATCCACGTCAACTCTGTCTATCCCTCTCATCATTTTAAAGACCTCTATCAAGTCCCCCCTTAACCTTCTGCGCTCCAAAGAATAAAGCCCTAACTTGTTCAACCTTTCTCTGTAACTTAGTTGCTGAAACACAGACAACATTCTAGTAAATCTCCTCTGTACTCTCTCTGCCTATCTGCCTATCTGCCTATTACCATCTAAAAAATATAGCAAGAATCAAGGGATTTCTGTCCAAAGACGACACTGAAAAACTTGTTCATGCATATATTTTTAGTAGGTTAGATTATTGTAATGGCATCTTTACAGGTCTCAATAAAAAATCAATTAAACAACTGCAGCTTATCCAAAATGCCGCTGCCAGAGTCTTGACCAACACCAAGAAAATGGACCACATTACACCTGTCCTTAAATCTTTGCACTGGCTCCCTGTGTGTAAGAGGATAGATTTTAAAATTCTGTTACTGACCTACAAGGCACTGAATGGTCTTGGTCCAAAATACATCTCTGACCTACTTGTTGTATATGAGGCGCCTAGACTCCTCAGGTCTTCAGGGACAGGTTTACTCAGTGTTCCCAGGGTCAGAACTAAAAAGGCTGAAGCAGCATTTGGTTTTTATGCTCCACACCTGTGGAACAAGCTCCCTGAACACCTGAGGTGTGCACAAACTGTAAGCGCATTTAAATCAGGCCTAAAATCACTGTTGTTTAGTATAGCTTTTCCATAACCCGACATGCAGGTAATCTTAACCGTCTAATTTTAACCCTTTTATGTGCTTTTTAAAATCGTTTTATTGTTTCATTGACGTTGTTTTATTATTCATACATTTGTCGTATTGCTTATTTTGCAATTTTTAATTATTGACTATTTTATTTTTTCTTTCCTGTAAAGCACCTTGAATTGCAGTTTGCACGAATGGTGCTATACAAATAAATTTGCCTTGCCTTGCCTTGCCTCTATTTTGTTAACATCCTTCCTATAATTAGGCGACCAAAATTGCACACCATTCTACAGAATTGGCCTCACCAATGCCTTGTACAATTTTAAAATTACATCCCAACTTCTATACTCAATGCTCTATAACCATATAACCATATAACAATTACAGCACGGAAACAGGCCATCTCGGCCCTACAAGTCCGTGACGAACAACTTTTTCCCTTAGTCGCACCTGCCTGCACTCATACCACAACCCTCCATTCCCTTCTCATCCATATGCCTATCCAATTTATTTTTACACGCAATTAAATGTTTGCTTTGCTTCAACACACAGAACATAGTAGACTACTATTCACTATAACTCTTGGCCAGGCTCCACATGGTTTTCTCATATGGGCTGCCGAAGTCGGGCCCCCCTGCATCAATGAGTCAGGTACGCCACCACGCTCAGTCTGCACCCCGACCTCGGGAGTTGCTGACCTACTGTCAGCGACTTTAACAAAAAGTCCGACGGCCACCGGCTCCTCATTTACCGGTATCCGCGATCTAACGAACCGCGCGGCCCATATTTAAACATATATCGGGAGTCCTTGACCTCCCTGTCAGCGACTCGAACAACACGCCCCACAGCCACAACATTCTATAGGGGGGTTGCACGAAAGGTCACTGGGTCATAGGGCTCGACGCACGGAGCCGCTAAATCCAACTGGAAGACATCCGTCACTTCCGGTATAATTTATTAATGCTAGAAACGCGTACTTTCCTACCTGTTAACAAACGCCAAAATGTTGAATTTTTGCGCTGAAAAAAATTGTGGGAGTCGGGGTAAGTGTGAGAGGCATGTACCCAACTTTAGAATTTCGTGAAGCGAAATGAAGGTATAGAGAAGCATGAACTGAAGGGATTACAGCAGCTAAACTGCTTGGTAAACATTGAAAATATTGGGAATTATCGCGTTTGCTCACTGCATTTCATCAAGTAAGGCATTATTTGTGTTTTTGCTTGATTCCTTTGGTATCAAAACATTCTCAGAAGTGATAAATCTGGCTGTAAATTTTTCTTCAGATGCGTTTTCATTTTGTATGTAAAAACCCACGAGAACCATGGGCGATTAAAAAAAATTACAGCCAGATATATCACTTCTGAAACTTTTTAGATGCCAAAGGAATCAAGAAAAAAACACAAATAATACCTTACTGTTGATGGAATGCAGAGAGCAAACGACCAATGTTCGCCAAGCACTCTGGCTGTTGTTGTCCCTTCAGCTCTCGTTTTTATCTACCGTAATTTCTCCTCACTTTTGGAATTCTGAAGTAGGCTAAATGTCTCACACGCTTATCCCGATTTCCATAATTATTTACAGCGGAAAAATTGACAATTTCAGCGGGTTTTAACGGGCCCGCTACGCTGGAAACAATGGTAAGTGCCTACCCGCAGTTCATCGCGTGTAATCCTTTTGGAGTAGCGTAGCAACAGTACGGGTCATGGGTCGTGATCCGACTGCCGTGAAACCTCCCTATTGTGGCCGTAGCTAATGTAACCCGCGGTCAACAACCTCCGCGGCCCAAACTAAACAGCTCGGGAGTCGCTGACCACCCTGTCAGCGACTCGAAATGACGAGCCCAACAGCCACAACCAACTATCGTGGCCATGGCTTGTACAACCCGCGGTCAACAAACCCCCCCGCGGCCAATTTAACCTCGGGAGTCGCGGACCGTTCTGTCCGCGAATCAACCAGCTAAAGCCACCGGCCGCGTGCTACCGCACTCCCGCGGGCCGAAACCGGCATCCCCGCGGGCAACAAATTCCCCGCGGTCCAACTCGCTATCCAGCAGAAACCCACGAAAAAGGCTTCCCGCAACGGACAACCTGAAAGGTAAGTTTCAACTTACCTGCAGGATTTTTAAAACTTTACCGCTGGAGGACTCCGTTCCTCCCAGCCGTCTGCACCAATGCGACAGACGTAATGATGCGCATGCGTACTGGACGGGCTCCTACACGGAATTACTCACGTGACTCCGAAGTAAAATCCAATTTAACGAGACAATAAAATTGGATCCTATTTGAACAACAGTCTACCCAAGTGTAGAGTTATAAATCAGTGTTTGAAATATATTTGTCTCTGTCGAGTAAATTCCGTACGTATCGACACAATGAGTAATGAAAGATGACATGTGAATCGGTTGGTTCTTAACGACTGCCGTTGAAACAGTGTCCAACGTTGCAATTTTCACGGTCACGATGCAGCTTGATAACACTGTGGGTAGATCGTATTTTGATGATTGCGCGCAGTTCTGCTCGCCCTCTTCCAGCAACCATTTGGGAGATGTGAAATGAGTGCAGAAGACACTTACCAGAATGCTTCTTGGATTGGTCTGCATTAGCTACAAAGAGAAGCAGGGAAAACTTGTATTGCTTTCTTTGGAATGTCAAAGGTTGGTGGGAAACCTAAAATAGATATGTAATATTAAGAGAGGCATAGATGATATTAACAGTCATAAACGATTCCACATTGAAGGGACTAGTGAGCAAATGTTTAAGGGGGAAGGATCAAACTTTGAAGGGGATACGCTGGTTAGAATTTTCGAGAGAAATCGTTGTACATGGGACGGGCTGCCAGCGATTCTGTTGGTCGAAGGTGTAAGAGTGGCTTTGAAGTGTATTTGGATGAGTACATGGTCATGCATGATAATTCATCATTACGTTGCTGCAGGAAATAACGAATGCAAATAGATCAAGAAATTCGTTATTTTTTATAATTCTCTTTATTTAGCATAACCTAATAACAAAATATTAATTTTATAGAACAACCGGCTTTTACAATTATTGACATCGCAAACACATTCATTACAATACTATCTACTGCCAATAGACCTTGTGCTATTTAGACGGACACATGGATAGGCCGTGATCGTTGGATATAGACCACCTGTAAACGTGAGTTTTGTTTAAACTGGCGTTACGTTTGGTCTAAACATTGTAGACCGAAGAACGTGTTACTGTGCTTTACTCGTTTATTTTGGAGGCACAGCATGGGAGCTGGAGTCCACGCCGACCATCGATTACACGTTCACACTGATTCCACATTATCGCCACACATTAGGCGCAAATTTACAGAGACCAATTTACCTACAGCCCCCTATGTCTCGGCCGTCTGCATGGAGTGAATCTGGAGCACCCGGAGAAACTCACTGGTAAAATGAGCAAAGTTCACACAGACAACGGGTTAGTCTATGCTGGTGTTCTCAGTTCAGTGTGGTATGTTCAATGTTGAATGTTCTACACCTGTTCTCTGTTCAATGAGCGGAAATGACGTGACTCATACCGCCCAATATGAGCATTTGATCTGCGAATTGTCAATAATTTAGGGCGCAAGTCCTCGGCTAGAAATACAGATCTATGTTCATGGATTAGTGCAAATGGATTATGTAAATGCAACCATTACATTGCGGAGGGGGCGGGATAAAAAAACAATAAATTGTGAATTTATGTTGACATTGTCTCCCAATGAGAAGCAGACGAGATCCTACCACGGTTTCTCTAATGGCGCACCTCGTATTCACGGGTTAATTCTATCGCCCACTGTATGTGTAGCTGGTTCGATGTGGCTACACGAATCTGTAGCTGGTCCGAACTTTCCTGGTTCCTGTAGAGGCATTAAATAAAGCAGATTTTATTTATTCTTCATCGCCAAATCAAAAAAAAAACACTGACATCGACTGCGGCGAATGCTGTTCCTGCGATATAGATGTACGGATGTACAAGTACGGTTCATCCCTTCTATGTCGCTTAAAAATATAATTGGATTCACACACTGGTTTTCCTTTTGACGCGAACTTCCCAAATTCACCAATGATTCAACAAAAACCGATGCGTTATCGACAACCTATTGGGAAAGGTGAACAGCGAGCAACTTTTCGTAAGTCGAAGGAAACTGGACTCTGGGCCGCACCCTGGCGCATATCGTAGAGCTGCTGCCTCAACAGCGCAGGAGACCGCTTTCGATCCTGACCTCTGGTGCTAATTGTGGGAAGTTTTCCTCCCAGTGACCACATGTGTTCACCAGGTGCTTCAATATGCCATGATTCTGTAAATCCAGTTATGACATTGGCCGCAGGATTCTGCTCATTATTGTGCAGCAAAATTAATCTGTATTATTTCCTTTTCACCCATAAATATGTGTGGGCGGCACGAGGAAAATGAGCAGCTGACCGAATCAATAAAAACATCACTTTCAGCCGAAATACAGGTACTGTCAAAGTAATATTCTCATAGAACAATAAATTATAGTTATTTTAATTTTAATTTCGTCTTTTCTACAGCTAACCTGTTTGCAATCGTTATTCTCTCCCGGAGAAAGTGTGGTCTCTCTAAATGTATCACCCTCTATCTGGTATCCATGGCCGTAGCTGGTTTAATGGTTCTGATATTCGAAGTAATTCTCTCAGAGATTACAGGAGCCCATTTTCCGTGTTCATTCCTGAACCCTAATCTGAGGAAAGACATTCTTGCCATAGAGGGAGTACAGAGACGGTTCACCAGACCCGTCTATATACCAGGCTATATTTAAGAGGGAGTTAGATGTGGCCCTTGTGGCTAAAGGGATCAGGCGGTATGGAGAGAAGACCGGTACAGGATACTGAGTTGGATGAACAGCCATGTTCATATTGAATGGCGGTGCAGGCTCGAAGGGCCGAATGGCCTACTCCTGCACCTATTTTCTATGTTTCTATGTTCTCACATTTGTAAGATGCATGTTTTCTTGAATTGTATTTTTATTGATTGCCCCGTCTGGCTAACAGTGACTTTCACCTTCGATCGATTTACCACTATTTGCAATCTGAATTTACGAGCAGAATATTGCGCTGAGAAAACTGCGGCTTTGGTGATAGCACTGACGTGTATCTTGGGTATTATTAAAAATATTCCAGTTTATATTTCCCTCGAACCTCTACAACCAGTTGACAACGTGGCTTGGTACTGTTGGACAACATCACAAATCTACACCTCACCATTATGGGCAGCACTTTGGGGGATCGAAACAATTCTAACCCCATTTGCACCGATTTTACTTCGGAGTCACGTGAGTGACTACGTGAAGAACCCGCTCAGTGCGCAGGCGCGGCATTACGCCAGCAGTGCAACAGCGGCTTGCAATGGGAGTTAGGCTCTCCCGTTACAGAATGAACCGGACCGTCAGGTGAGTATCCTGAGGTCGGGTTTTCTATTACAGGTGAGCCTTTTTCTACTTGTGTTTCTTACAGGCAGAGAAAAAGGCACTGGAACAAAACTGTCCCCCAAACTGTTCAAGGAGGAACGTATTCCCGTCGGGGAGGGGGGCAGCAACAGGCGGTAGGAGCGTTACCCGGTGTTCCGTAATTCCCCGACACCGTGCCGAGGCCAGCCCGCTAGTACCTGAGCAGCGGGCTGGATGCATAGCCACTCGAGGGGCATCCGGCAGGTGTTCCCGATGTCGGACGGGACGTCTCTCCACCCGCACGGGGGGAGAGAGAGCCGCCTGAGCCGCTGGAGCGGCTCACGGAGCAGGTGCCTGCGAGACGCGCTGCTTGAGGGGCGCTCTCGCTACTACAAGGCACACAAGCTCCAGAAGAAGGCGGTAGGAACAATTACCGGGCGTCCCGCTATCCCCATCACCGCGCCGAGCCCAGTCCCGCTAGTGCCTGAGCTGCGGGCTGGATGTTCTGCCACCCGAAGAGGCATCCGGCCGGTGGCTTCCGACTTGTCGGAGGGGACTTCTCTCCACCCGCATGGGAGAGAGACAGCCGCCTGAGCCGCTGGAGCGGCTCCTGGAGCAGGAGCTCCTGCGAGACACGCTACGTGAGAGGCAGTCTCGCTGGAGGGTTCAGGCATACCCTCCACAGTGCCTAGGCACTGCCCATCGCTTCCTCCTTAGTGTGGTTAGCTTTGGGGTGACCAGTGGCTGGGCTGGTCATGAAGAGGGGTCACTGGCTGAACAATATCGGGAGTATGCTTGAGGTACAGGATCAGGAAGATCTGCTGGGTGTGGCCGTATGTGGCTCCACCACTAGCGAGATGGCTTTTCAGTCTCAACTGATGGCCAGCTTACTACCTGTCTTTTCCAAAAAACCTCTCCAAGACAGGTAGCCATGAGGCGTTGGTTTTATCACGCCTCCCCTAAATTGCATTTACTCAAAGTGCCCGCCATTATTGGGGGATACATTGAGCAGCGCATTTAACCTAAATTTTTTTTTAATGCATTTGTTACCCTGACGTCGGCTATCATGTCCACCTGCTCATTCCAGAAGGGCAGGGTAGTATGGCAAAACACCTGACCCTACTGTTCAACGGTATATCTCATAACTTCTGAAATGAACTCACAAACCTGCCCTCAATCTATGAAATTAACAGGACTATGAGAACGCCGACCTCGCAAGCACAGATCCTGCTACCTGGCACTTACCAAACCAGTCCTAAAAAACTGGACGAAGTGTTCAAACTATTCGGCACAAGAGGGCAGAGTCTGGATGGAGCACCACACTAAACCAGACAGCAGTACCTCTACGTGTCCACCAGGGGCGTCTCATCATGGTACTGGTGAAAGCTCTGGGCCTGCATGCCAAACCCGTAGCATTTTAGGCCACGGCCCAGAGCAGGCCCCAGGGGAAAATGCGCCACCCCCCAACAAACATCGTCCCTACAAGAACAAGGAACCAGAAACCGAAGAAAACAACAATGAAGACAGATAAGTATGGTTCCTACCATCACATAAAGGTTAAGGGTTGTACTAACAAGGGGTGGATGAATCACGCCTGGTTAGGAAGCTAACACTCTTGGTAGTTATATACCACAAAATAAATACAAGGGGAATAGAATTAATATCTTGCCACAAATTCAGCAAGCACCCCAAGTGGTCTACCCTCCCACGATGGTGAATGTCGCACCATCGTTGATAAACCACTTGAGTATTTCACCAGGTATTTCATTCATGGGATTTGTAACTACTACCATGGATCCAAGGATACTTTATGGTAGACATCGACCTTGAATATGCACACTATTCAGTACCTTCTCATATAAGTTTCGGATATACCGCAATTACCTGGATGGAGTAACCATGATGAGCGTTGCGGCATTTAAGTCAAAGTTATCCAGAATCAACTAGCCCTGACACTTAGAAACATTCCGTCATGGCATGTCTATATATTAACGACAAACTATCCTTGGATACAGCTTTAGCTGCATCGCTTCTCGGCCTTTTGGCTAAGATCAAGTGTAGTATCTGTTCTTATCAGTTTAATAATCTGATACGTCCCTTATCTAGGGACCATATATTAAATTGAATTTTGGAACAGGGAGATGGAATAGGGGCTAGCTCCGTCCACTCCACGCATCGACCCAGTATTGCAGTGCCTCTGGGAACGGTGCACAAAATATATATCCAGATATTTACGTTGACCATCCACAACGTTGTTATCTGGTATTCATTAAAACTATCAGTCATGGTGCATTAACCACCAATCAACTACGTGGCAAAGTAATTGGGATATAGCAGCATTACCAGCTACTGAACTTTGTACCTTTCCTATGAGCTGAGATACTAGTGTTCAAAACTATCTCCATACCTGTAATATGGGGGCAAATGGATTAATCTGTAGTGTTATCATGGAATTTATCGGCAGGAAGGATTATGGTTGTACACGTCCACCTGTTTTGAGTAACATCTTATGTGTCCTGATGTGTTACTGAGCTTGTAATACTTAATGCCAATATGAATTGACTTAAACATGTTATATATTAACTTACTTAATTCTAATGAAGCATTTGCTCAGTAATCCACCAAATTTGCATGTTCGTTTATAAGATAACAACATCACAGTGGTGGCATATACCAAACCACTTGGGCGGAGAACATCGATATTAGGTGACAATTTATTAACAATTGGAAACCGTATGTCGTCAAACATGTTTGACCATCAGTAACTCACCTATCAGGTGAGCTAGATACTGTAAACATACATTTAAACCAAAAATATTTGCTGAAATCACTAAGCAATATGGACACCAGATATCGATTCCTTATATCCAATTAAATCACCACGTACTAACTTACGTCACATGAAACCAATCTCAAGGCAGCGGCAATGGAGACATTCCCGCGTTATGAGGGGTGGGGGGGGGGGGGGGGACCTAATCTCTATATTTTCCTTTCCTACTACCTCTTCAATAGGTACTACGGCTTCATCAGTCGGGTACTACGCAAATTACAGTGGACCAAGTCCACAAGCATGGTTCCCAGTGATCCTCGACATGGTCATTAAAATAATTGCAGAATTGGGAAGACCATTGCTGTGCTTAGATCAGCAGCACTATCAACCTGATGACAGCATTCCGTCGCATATCCTAGGGAACATACCTGAGGAGCATCAAGAAATGGTACACTGTTTTCCAAAACAGGAATTACACATTCAACTATAACAAAAAACTGTACTGGAGCTCCTGGCAGGTCTTCACCACAATGAGGGATATGTTCTGTTACCCTACTCAACTTGGGTACCGCTCACTGGTGATCAGATACAGGAGAGGTATATCAATCCATTCCCCAGAAATAGGTACAACCAAATCGGGATGTCAGTGAAATCCTGACATACCTTAGGGGATGATCACCAGCCAGGTCACTCACCCTGGAACAGCCTACCCTGAAGAAGGACATGCTGGTGGCCTTACATCAACACAAAGAGCCAGCTCTCCCATCTACTGCGATGGGACAACATGGTTATAACACCAGATAGTGTCACATGCCCATTCAAGGGTTGGCCAAACAGAACAGACCAGGAACATCAGGTCCAGTCATGAAATTCCGGGCATACCCACCTGAACCACGTTTTATGTGACATGACCCATTTAGAGATCGACACAATAAGGACTACCGAGGGAGAGGAAAAAGCCTTATGGGTCAGCCACAGGAAACCTCATGGTCGGGTGACGAGCTAAACTATCTCTAGTGGCTCAAGCAGGTACTGGGAGTTGCTGGAGTAAACACTAACGTGTATAAAATCTTATTCCACCAGGACAGCTTCCACGTCAGTAACTAAGAGGATGGACGAGCCTATGGACCACATCCTTGCTACTGCAGGGTGATCTAGGGAGTATACCTTCCAAACTTTTATAACAAACCACTGACAGAACCTGTATCGTTTGCAGAAAAAGAATCTGCAAAAAATATATAATTTAAGCCCGGGGGAGCAATTGGTCTTGTTGTTGTTAATAATACCATTATTGTTTTTACAAACAGATTCATGGTTGATTACGATAACATACTTCCTCCCTCAAATTACTTCGGCAGCGAGTGAAGTATGAACTGTTACACGGTTTGAAATCACAGAGCTTTGAAGTCTTCACGTAGTCACTCACGTGACTCCGAAGTAAAATAGTAAGATTAAACGAGAATTTACCAGTTTGAAGTTTGATCTGTATTTTATGAGGAGTTACGATGAGGGATTACGTGCCCTCCGCTCCCACCCTCATTATATGGATCAAACTAATAAATTGATGTCTCCTTATCTTTACTTTGTTTACTTCAAATAACTGTGTCTATCTTTGATTCCTCACCGCTGCTTGGAAGTATGCCGCGCCTGCGCACTGAGCGGATTCTTCACGTAATCCCTCATCGTAACTCCTCATAAAATACAGATCAAACTTCAAACTGGTAAACTCGTTTAATCTTACTATTTTACTGATCATGATCCTCAACGCCATGACAATAAGACACATTGTACACGCAAATAGAGTGAGGAGCAGTCTCCGAGAGAACAAAAATACCCAGACCGGCGCAGATGTCGAGGTGGAGAACAGAAGGAAGTCAATTGTTCTATTGCTGGCCATATCCGGTAGCTTCGTACCACTTAAGAAGGTGACCTTCGTGTGTTTCCTGAGTGCATACTTCCTGGACGTTCACATTTTAGGATCAGATTGCAAGGATCCATTTACCATTGCAGAACAATCCGGATATATGCTGAGGGCTCTGAGTTCCTGTACCAACACGTTTATTTATGGGGTGTCTCAGAAAAAAATTCAGGGATGAATTTAAAAAAAGGTGATTAAGAACCCATTCATTTTCTTTTGCAATTTAATAAAGTGTTTTTAATGTCACGGTGAAACGGAAAATTATTTTCGAAATTACCTCTTGTTCTAATACCCTGCATCTAATGTCAGAAGAAGGAGTCTGCAGGTACATTATCTTCAATAGATAGACACGAAATGCTGGAGTAACTCCACGGGACAGGCAGCATCTCTGATGAGAAGGAATGGGTGACGTTTCGGGTCGAGACCCTTGTTCAGACGAGCATATATTGATTTTAGAAAAAGGATACATGTGGTGGAGTAAATCAGTAGGTCAGGCAGCATCTCTGGGGAACAGGGATGGGTGATGCAATAACAAGGATCTTCATGTGTTGGTTTTTGCCGAAGACAGAGACGAAACACGGAGTAAATCATCGCTGGAGAACATGGATCGGCGACCTTTCGGATCGGAACCCTTCTTCTGACTCAATAAGGTTTCCAACCCGAAACATCATCAGACCATGATCTCCAGGAATTATGACTGATTCCCGGAGTTACTTAGTATTATGTGTCTTTGTTACGTTTTGGGTCGATACAGTTAAGAACTGTGTGCCTTTTATGGCCATTTTTATTTCCAACTGCCGGCGCGACATTAACTGTCTTCAATTCTCTACTACACTTACCGATCTCAGCCCTTCTGAACGCAGAGCCCGCCCCTCCCTCAGCAAAATCCAGACATTGGTAGTAAACCCACCAACAAGGGAGATGTCATTGTAATCAGACCGGCTGACCTGCACCCAGTTGAAGTAACAGGTCAGCTGTTGCACACCTCCTCATTCTTATCATCGACCATGATCCCACTGACGCACATTAGGCCATCACCTCCAGGCAGTTTCTGATCGCAGCGCCTCCGGCCATCTCTCCTCCACACCCACCATCCTCATAGTTCCCCGGCCCCACGAAGTCCGCTTCTATCTCCCCCCCAAAATCCACAAAGCAGACAGCATTGGCAGACCCATATAAAATACAATACAATCAGTTTTATTCGTCACATTGCACATAAAGTGCAAGTGAAATGAATTTGTCAGCAGCGGTACAATGATAAAGAACACACAATACACAATAAAAAATTAACACAAACATCTATCACAGCATTCATCACTGTGGTGGAAGGCACAACATTTGGCCAGTCCTCCTCCATTTCACCCCGTGGTCGGGACCAGAGTCCAGAGTCAGTCCAGGATCGGCTCTTCCCCACCGGAGACCGTGGCTTTAGGTTGGTGTAGGCCGCAGGCCGGCGGTCGGAGATTTAAAGTCCCCGCCGCAGCCAGAAGCACGGCAGACTGCAGGGCCGGCGGTCGAAGCTCCCCTCCAGGGGTGATGGTAAGTCCATGCCGTGTCCGCGGTAGAAGTTGGCCGCGGGCCGGCATTCGGAGTTTCATCTTCCCCCCGGTTCCCCCACGAGGGATCCCGGGCTGCAGACGCCGCGCCAGCTTGAGCTCTGCAGACCGCGACTTCAGGCTGCCGACTGCCGCGGGCCAGCGAAACGGAGCGCTCCGCTCGGCGAGCCGTAGCGAGGGCTCGCCCGCTCCATGCCGAGAGTCCACGCTGCGCCCGCCACTGAAGCCCGTGCGCGTCTCCGGGAAAGACGCGTCACTGCTTTCTGCTGCCCCGTTGAACCCATCTCTACGTACGTCGATTCCATATCATCCCTCGTCCTGAGCCACCTCACGCCTCCGTCAACCACAACTCACTCGCCCTTCATCTCTTTAATAACATTAACATAACTTGGGGGAGTGTTTGCTAATGCTGTCGGGGAGGATTTAAACTAATTTGGCAGGGGGATGGGTACAAGAGCAGAGAGGCGGGGGGGGGGGGTGTAAAATGAGGGTAGAAGCAATAGGTATCAAGGTGAAAAGTAAAAGTGGCAGGCAGACTAAACCAGGGCAAAAATCAAAAAGGGCCACTTTTCAACATAATTGTATAAGGGGTAAGAGCGTTGTAGAAACAAGCCTGAAGGCTTTGTGTCTCAATGCAAAGAGTATTCGTAATAAGGTGGATGAGCTATTAATGCAATTACGTGCAGATAGCCATTAATGATTATGATATAGTTGGGATCACGGAGACATGGCTCCAGGGTGACCAATGCTGGGAGCTGAACATCCAGGGATATTCAATATTCAGGAGGGATAGAGTGAAAGGAAAAGGAGGTGGGGTAGTGTTGCTGGTTAGAGAGGAGATTGACGCAATGGAAAGGAAGGACATTAGTTTGGAGGATGTGGAATCGGTTTGGGTAGAGCTGCGAAACACTAAGGGGCAGAAAACGTTGGTGGGTGTTGTGTACAGGCCACCTAACAGTAGTAGTGAAGTTGGAGATGGTATCAAACAGGAAATTAGAAATGCGTGCGACAAAGGCAAAACAGTTATAATGGGTGACTTCAATCTACATATATATTGGGTGAATCAAATTCGCAGGGGTGCTGAGGAAGAGGAGTTCTTGTAATGTATGCGGTATAGTTATCTAAATCAACATGTAGAGGAACCAACGAGAGAGCAGGCTATTTTAGACTGGGTATTGAGTAATGAGGAAGGGTTAGTTAGCAGTCTTGTTGTACGTGCCCCCATGGGCAAGAGTGACCATAATATGGTTGAGTTCTTCATTAGGATGGAGAGTGACATTGTTAATTCAGAAACAATGGTTCTGAACTTAAACAAAGGTAACTTTGAGGGTATGAGACGTGAATTGGCCAAGATTGACTGGCAATTAATTCTAAAATGGTTGACGGTGGATATGCAATGGAAGACATTTAAAGACTGCATGGTTGAACTACAACAATTGTTCATCCCAGTTTGGCAAAAGAATAAATCGGGGAACATAATGAATGGCGGTGCAGGCTCGAAGGGTTGAATGGCCTACTCATGCACCTAATTTCTATGTTTCTATGTTTCTATTAGCTATCGAGACCCCATTGCGTCATTCTCACCATGGTCGTTCAATTCCATCACATCTCTCTCCTGCTATGAGTTTCAAGGTACTCCGCTTCTTCCTCGAATAGAGACACATTCAATGCCCCTTTACTAACACCCTTCTACGCCGGCGCAATATCTCCTCGCTCGGAACAACTTCTCTTTAGACTAATCTCACTTTCACCATTTAAAGATAAAGCCACGTGGTCCCGAATGAACACTGGATATGCATGTATTGTGGTCGGGTACGTCGAACATAGAAACATATAAATTAGGTGCAGGAGTAGGCCATTCGGCCCTTCGAGCCCGCACCGCCATTCAATATGATCATGGCTGATCATCCAACTCAGTATCCCGTACCTGCCTTCTCTCCAAACCCTCTGATCCCCTTAGCCACAAGGGCCACATCTAACACCCTCTTAAATATAGCCAATGAACTGGCCTCGACTACCCTCTGTGGCAAAGAGTTCCAGAGATTCACCACTCTCTGTGTGAAAAAAGTTCTTCTCATCTCGGTTTTAAAGGATTTCCCCCTTATCCTTAAGCTGTGACCCCTTGTCCTGGACTTCCCCAACATCGGGAGCAATCTTCCTGCATCTAGCCTGTCCAACCCCTTAAGAATGTTATAAGTATCTATAAGATTCCCTCTCAATCTCCTAAATTCTAGAGAGTATAAACCAAGTCTATCCAGTCTTTCTTCATAAGACAGTCCTGACATCCCAGGAATCAGTCTGGTGAACCTTCTCTGCACTCTGCAAGGACACTCCTTGTTCCAGGTGTACATTGGCCCTATCCTCCGTCTTTCACCGACACATCTACGACTGCACCGGGGCTGCCTCCTGCATCAATGATTTATTAGTTCATTTAATTTCCTTAAACAGTAACGTCCACTTTGCCTCCAAATTCACGAGGACCATCCCTCCCACCATCCCAAGTGCCGATTAAATAATTTCAATTTTATTGATTGAAGCATTTTTGGAAACTGCTTAATGTTTAATTTAGTCGGACAGTTTCGCTCATTCACGGTGTTGCAGGCTCAGAGAGTTGGACATAGCTGTTCATTAATCCAATCACCGCCGACTGACAGAATGTATGACCGCACCTCAAACATTCACAGGTGGGTACCGGTCTAATTCTACACTCTACCATTGACTTGCAGGCGACACTATTTCCAGATTGCAAAGCACAATACTGGCCTCTTGCACACCTAGTAGACACAAACATGCCGGAGTAACTCAGCGGGTGAGGCAGCATCTAGGAAGAGAAGGAATTGTCGACGTTTCGGGTCGAGACCCTTCTTCAGACCGATGTCAGGGGAGGGGGCGGGACAAAGAAAGAATGTAGGCGGAGACAGTAAGACCAGTGGGAAAACTGGGACGGGGATGGAGAGAGAAAACAATGGCTACATGAAGTTTGAGAGGTCAATGTTTATACAGTTGGGTGTAAACTACACAAGCAAAATATGAGCTGCTGTTCCTCTAATTTGGCTGGGGCTCACTCTGACAATGGAGGAGGCCCAGGTCAGAAGGGTTAAATTTGGAATGGGAGGGGGGGGGGGTGATGTGCTGGGCCACCAGGAGATCAGCTTGGTTAAGACGGACTGAGCGGAGGTGTTCAGCGAAACGATCGCCGAGCCTGCGCTTGGTGTCGCCGATGTAGAGAAGTCGACACCTGGAACAGCGGATGAAATATATAAGGTTGGATGAGGTGCAGCTAAACCTCTGAATCACCTGGAAAGGCTGTTTTGGTCCTTGGATGGAGTCGAGGGGGAAGGTTAAGGGACAGGTGTTGCATCTCCTGCGGTTGCAGTGGAAGTACCACCCCGGTTTGGGTGAGAAGGGGCGAGTTGACCAAGAGGTGGAAGGTGAGGACAAGGGGGCTCTGTCCTTGTTACGAGTGCGGGGACGGGGAGTAAGAGCGGAGCTGCGGGATATAGGTGAGATCCCAGTGAGAGCCTCATCTATAATTGAAGAGGGGAATTATTTTTGCATTATAGAAGCTGATTGGGCATGTTCCTACTGAAGTCAATATCTATCTCTTTCATCCTGCTAGCATAGAGATAGACATCGGTTGTAAGTTCCTCACGTTGGTCCCTCCACGCCGGGTCCACATTGTCATCCCCCTCCCCTCACGTTCATTGACCGCTGATCGCGGGTCGACCGCGGGGCCATGCGCCACAGATGCTCCCGCTGCCGCTGAAGGCCCATCACCGCCGAGGCTCCCATCACCGCCGAGGCTCTCATCACCGCCGAGGCTCCCATCACCGCCGAGGCTCTCATCACCGCCGAGGCTCCCGTCGTCGCGAGGCTATATCGCACGTAGAAGGACAATGGAACACCGGGCTGCACATTAGCGGAGCTCGGAGTGTTGCTGCCTTCCAGCACCGAAGACATGGTTTGATCCTGATCTGGGACATAGAAATATTGAACATAAAAAATAGGTGCAGGAGTGGGACGTACGGCCCCTCGAGCCAGCACTGCTATTCAATATGATCATGGCTGATCATCCAAAATCAGTACCCCGTTCCTGCTTTCCCTCCATAGCCCATGATTCTGTTAGCTCTTAGAGCGAAATCTAACTCTCTCTGGAAAACATGCAGTAAATTGGCCTCCACTGCCTTTTGTGGCAGATAATTTCACAGATTCGCCACTCTCATGGGTGAAGATGTTTCCCCCACCTCAGTCCTAAATAGCATACCCCTTATTCTTAAACGGTGACCCCTGGACTCTGCCAACATTGGGAACATTTTTCCTGCATCGCGCCTGCCTAATCCCTTGAGAATATTATATGTTTCTATGAGAAACCCTCTCATCCTTCTAAATTCCAGTGAATACAAGCCCAGTCGACCCATTCTCTCCACCCAGAGACGCTTCCTGAGTGAAATGTTCACGTGCTCCCTGTTGATTGCGTTGATTCAAAAGTCAGCTCTGGCTTCTTCCATATCCCAAAGATCCGGGCGCTCTAGATTCCTCTCACAACCCGTCCTGTATTGTCCGGGATCTGGAATCTACAATTGGCTTCAAGTTTGCAGGGAATGGATGCGAGTGTTGGATAACATTGAACTAGTGTGAATGGGTGATAGCGGGCTTACTGGGCGATGTTACCATGCTGTACAAATCAATCAACCCATCAAGCAATGACCCAGGGAGAACCTACGCCCGCACAAGGAGAAGGTGCAAACAGCGCCAGTGACCAGTATCGATCCTAGGTCGCTGTGGCTGTCACGCAGCAGTGCGCCTGCTGTCCATTTGTCTTGAGGGAAAGGGCCGGAAAAAATCGAACGCCTTATAAAGCAAGCGCGGTATGAAATATAGTTTACCAGAGGCGTGAATTGGATACAGTATTTGCATTCATATGTATCGCGAAATCAATCAGCGACTGGTTGTGAGGAAGGTACGCCTGCCAACGATACATACCGTAGACTCGCTGTGATTTACTTCTATATCAAATGTATTAGACGTGCTTTATCTACATAATGCTTCTTGTTTTAAAGTTGATGCTACGTTCTGCCTGCACATAGAAGCTTTTACGATAAGGTAGGGCGCTGGACAGTGAAATGCAAATTAGCCTATATTCTTTGCTCTTCACGTTCCTCCGTGGACGAGAGACTAGACGTCACAATTAATTTGAATCAACCAGACCCATCGGAAATTAAACATATGTCTTCGATGCATCGTGTGTCTGTTTATGCAGTCATGTCATTTTCCGCAGTTCTGTTCATTAATAGTTTCCGAACTGCACCTTCCGGGTATTCATTCAATAATGTGTAGGCGACACGTGTAAAAGGAGCATGTTATATATTCCAGTCTGAGGAAGGGGCTCGACCCGAAACGTCACCTGTCCTTCGCTCCATAGATGATGCCTCACCCGCTGAGTTTCTCCAGCATTTTTTATCTTCCTTCGATTTTTCCAGCATCTGCAGTTCCTTCTTAAATATTAAAATACTCCATTTACTTTCGTTCGAACGACTGTGAAAGTGATGTTATCCTGTGAAAATGAATGTTGGTGATTTTAGTTTCGTCTTTTCCACAGCTATTCTGGTGGCGATCACCTTTCTCTATCGGGGAAAGATTGGTCTCTCCAGATGTATCACCCTCTATCTGGTATCCATGGCCGTAGCTGATTTAATGGTTCTGATCTTTGAGGTAATTATCTGCGAATTTTCCGATTATAGACAATAGACAATAGGTGCAGGAGTAGGCTATTCGGCCCTTCGTGCCAGCACCGCCATTCAATGTGATCATGGCTGATCATCCCAAATCAGTACCACGTTCCTGCCTTCTCCCCATAACCCCTGACTCCGCTATTTTGTAAATGTATTTGCATCGATTGCTCTGTCTGACGAAGGTGGCTTTCAAATATCTCTATTTGTCATCAGAATTTTCCGGTAAAATATTGCTCTGAGAAAACTGCGGCTTTAGTGATAGCAGTGACTGTATTATTCAAAATATCCCAGTGCATTTTCCCTACGTACCTCAAGACATAATTCACAAGGTGGCTTGACATTGTGGCATAACCCCACAATTCTACACGTCGCCGTTATGGGCGGCACTTTGGGTGATATAATCCATGTTGTCTCCATTGCATCAATGTTACTGAATATTCTCCTCATAGCCGTGACAATCAATCACGTTATACACGCCAGTAGAGTAAAGAGCGGTCTCCGAGGGAACAAAAAGGCCGAGAGCGGCGCAGATCAAGAGGTGGAGATCAAAAGGAAGCCCATCATTCTATTTCTGGCCATATCCGGTAGCTTCGTACTACTTTGGATGGTGACTTTAGGATCAAATGTCTACGAACAATTAGCATTGAAAAACAGTCCGGATATATGTTGGGGGCTGTAAGTGCTTGCATCAACAC
>NW_022630197.1:0-15000 GCF_010909765.2 Amblyraja radiata
TCTCTCTGTCTCTCTGTCTCTCTGTCTCTCTGTCTCTCTGTCTCTCTGTCTCTCTGTCTCTCTGTCTCTCTGTCTCTCCGTCTCTGTCTCTGTCTCTCGATCTCTGTCTCTCTGTCTCTCCTCACTTCTAGAGATCGGGCATCGCTCAGTCTATAGATAAAGGCAGCATGCTAGAGCCTCTGCCTCATGGTGCCAGAGCCCCGGGTTCGATCCTGACCTCGGCTGCTGTCTGTGTGGGTGTGGATTTTGCACGTTCTCGCTGTGGTTTCCTCCGGGTGTTCCGGTTTCCGCAAACGTCCCACAGACATGCGGGTTTGAAGATTAATTGGCTCTCTGTAAATTGCCTCTGGTGCGTAGGGAGTGGATGAGAATGGAAGAGGAGCATCGGGACTGTGTTGAATACTTTTCTAACTTTGTCCGCGCCCTTTAGATGGCCACTCTTTGCATACTTGTGTATTGAATGCAAAGCTAAGAATCTCACTGTACCAAGTACATGTGACAGTAAAATATATCAAAACTGGTGTGAATGGTTGGCATGGAATCGATGGGCCGAAGGACCTGTTTCCTTGCTCGATCTTTAAACTGAATGATTGGCTGCCCTTGGTTGACCTAAGGACCTGGGTTTTTTTTTTTTTGCATTAGTATTGTGGTTATAGATTTATTGATTTATAATATATTATTGTCTGTACAGTATTGTGCTTACAGGCTTGTTATGCCGCTGCAAGTAAGAATTTAAATGTCCCGTTGTTGGTACATATGACATTTGAACACTCTTGTCTCTCTTGAAGTGCCAATGGTAGAAATATCTAATGTGTAGGAAGGAACTGCAGATGCTAGTTTACACCGAAGATAGACACAAAGTGCTGGAGTAACTCAGCGGGACAGGCAGCATCTCTGGAGAGAAGGAACGGGTGACTTTTCTTGCCGAACCCTTTCTTCAGCCTTACTTTCCGTCTGAAGAAGGGTCTCGACCTGAAAGGTCACCTATTCCCCCTCTCCAGAGATGCTGCCTGACCCGCTGTTACTCCAATATTTTGTGACTCTCTTCGAAATTCCTTCCTATTTCATCGCGTTCTTGCTCTCCCAATCCTGAAGCTGTCCACAGCCGGATTTCATAATTAAACTAATCTCCTCTGCCTGAATGTGATCCATATCCTCCCCTCTCCCTGCGTTTCAATGTACCTGTCTAAAAGCCTCTTAAATGCCACTATCGTATCTGCCTCCACCACCACCACATCTGGCAGTGCGTTCCAGGCCCCCACCGCCCTCTGTGTAAAGGAAGGAATGGGTGACGTTTCAGGTCGAGACCCTTATTCAGGCTAGACTAGTTAGTTGGGCCACTTGGGAGGGCCAAGCACCATGGAGTGTGAGGGTCGGAGAGAGTTGCCGATCTTTGGGATGTGGCCGCACTAACTCATCTTGTCTCCCCACAGTCACCGCCGGTCAAGGAAGAGGTAGACTCTCCCCGCGGGTCCCCTCTGTCGATCGATGGCGGGCACCATTTGGAAAGGCAGCAGGTGAGTACTGGGCCTTACGATGAGTGACGCCCTCGAATGTTTACCACGCTCTCAAGAGCGCTCTTTCCGAGGTTTAACGTGCAAAATCATTATCCCTCTCCACTGTTAGGCCAATGGGTTGGTTTAGTTTAGTTTAGTTCAGAGATAAGGCCCTTCGGCCCACCGAGTCCGCGCCGACCAGCGATCCCCGCACATTAACACTATCCTACACACACTAGGGACAATTTCACCGCAGCCAACTAACCTACAAACCTGTACGTACGTCTTTGGAGTGTGGGAGGAAACTGAAGATGTCCGAAGGAAACTGGGGAGAACATGCAAACTCCGTAAAGACAGCACCCGTAGACAGGATCGAACCCGGGCCTCTGGCGCGGTAAGGCAGCAACTCTACCGTGTCACTCTCAAGGCTACTCTCTGCCTCCGTAGCCTCACGGAGAGATACAGAGACAATAAGAGGCCCTTCAGCCCATCGAGTCCACACCAACCGACCATTTACACCCATCTTATATTAATCCCAATCCCTGCGTTCTCATCAACCCTGTCGTGATTCCACCGCTCCCCAACACACATTTACAGAGGCCCAATAAACTACCCGCATTTAGGACTTTGGGATACAGGGGGAGGGGGACCGGAGCACCCGGAGAAAGCCCACGTGGACACGAGGAGAACCTGCAAACTCTGTACAGACAGCACCCGCAGTTATAATCGAACCCGGGTCTCTGGCGCTGTAATGCGGCAACTCTCCCGCTGTGCCACTTGTTGGGTACAGAAGTGACTCCTGCATCTTCCAAGGAACAGTAAACATAGAAACATAGAAACATAGAAATTAGGTGCAGGAGTAGGCCATTCGGCCCTTCGAGCCTGCACCGCCATTCAATATGATCATGGCTGATCATCCAACTCAGTATCCCGTACCTGCCTTCTCTCCATACCCTCTGATCCCCTTAGCCACAAGGGCCACATCTAACTCCCTCTTAAATATAGCCAATGAACTGGCCTCGACTACCCTCTGTGGCAGGGAGTTCCAGAGATTCACCACTCTCTGTGTGAAAAAAGTTCTTCTCATCTCGGTTTTAAAGGATTTCCCCCTTATCCTTAAGCTGTGACCCCTTGTCCTGGACTTCCCCAACATCGGGAGCAATCTTCCTGCATCTAGCCTGTCCAACCCCTTAAGAATTTTGTAAGTTTCTATAAGATCCCCTCTCAATCTCCTAAATTCTAGAGAGTATAAACCAAGTCTATCCAGTCTTTCTTCATAAGACAGTCCTGACATCCCAGGAATCAGTCTGGTGAACCTTCTCTGCACTCCCTCTATGGCAATAATGTCCTTCCTCAGATTTGGAGACCAAAACTGTACGCAATACTCAAGGTGTGGTCTCACCAAGACCCTGTACAACTGCAGTACAACCTCCCTGCTCCTATACTCAAATCCTTTTGCTATGAAAGCTAACATACCATTCGCTTTCTTCACTGCCTGCTGCACCTGCATGCCCACTTTCAATGACTGGTGTACCATGACACCCAGGTCTCGCTGCATCTCCCCTTTTCCTAGTCGGCCACCATTTAGATAATAGTCTGCTTTCCTGTTTTTGTCACCAAAATGGATAACCTCACATTTATTCCTATGTAACCACAACTATCCCTATGTCTATGTGTCCACAGACCTTTCAGCAAGTAAGAATTAACAGAGAGAGTCGGCGAAATGGTGAGTCTTTAACACGGCAACAATGTTAGAAGAAATGCTGAGGATGTAGACGAAATGCTGGAGTTACTCAGCGGGTCAGGCAGCATCTCTGTAGAATTCAGAATCTGAATCCAGGCAGCGACTGCCGCTACCACCACCGCCGGCCATTACCATCGACCGCCGATCCTCACCTCTCCCCCCGGCCAACCGCAGTCCGGGGCCATCAACACACCCTGATTCCAGGCCCAGTCCCAGACCGAGAGTCTGAAGAAGGGTCTCGATCCAAAACGTCACCTGTCCATGTCTCCAGAGATGCTGCCTGACCCGCTGAGTGATTCCAGCACTTTGTGTATTAAACAGCAACTGTAGTTGTTTGTTTAAGCTACTTACACAATCTACTTCTTATCGAGTTCACACACAAGATTAGATGTTGTCCAGCCAGAGCATACAATGGTGTCTGTCTTGTGCTTCTTGTGCATGGTAGTGGAAGGATTGGTGGAAACAGGGCCGTGATGTGTACGCTCTTCCCTTGACCCCACTTACACAATGATAATACCTCACTCTGTTATAGCGGACAATCAGCAATAACAGACAACACTATGGCCCGTTATAACGAGATACTCACCCATTGGACATGTAAGCACCCATACACCAAAATCTCCATCGTCGATATATAAATACAGTAGCAGAGGGACATTGGGGAGAGGGGTGGGAAGAGTCCAAGGGTCGGGATCATGTCCTGACCCCCTGTGCTGCCTCGTCTCACTGACACCATCTCATGTTGTGTTCTGTCCATCCCACAGCCCGAGCAAAGAGGTGCAAGCGGCCCAGACCTTCAGATGAGGAGCAGGTACGTGTGACTGACCGGCTAGAGAGGGAACGGTGGCCAAATAACTCCTTGTAGACCTGGCCGGGAAACATAAAGGCCCAACTTTAACCCCGGGGCCTCTTGAAGAAAGGGAGGGCAGAGGAGGGGAGGGGTTCATATTAATGCAGAACCATTTAGTTTAGTTTAATAATGTTGTGTTAGTTGTTTAGTTAGTCTTGTTCAGTTTAATTTAGTTTAGTTGTTAAGTTTAATTTAATTTAATTTATTAATTTAATTTATTAATTTAATTTAATTTAATTTAATTTATTCATTTAATTTAATTTTGAGTCTGCCTCGTGTATGAAATGTGCTATATAAATAAAGTTGCCTTGCCTTGCCTTGCCTTGCCTTGCCTTAATTTAATTTAAGTTAATTTAAATCCATGTTGAGTTATGCTTTATCTGATGGGATCAATTGCAAGCTTGATCTTTAACACCTCAACATTTTGTAACATTACCCCCCCCCCCCACTCGGTTATAGGGGATAATCCACAGTAACGGAACCAGCCCCCTCCGTGCCCATGGTCCATTGTGGCCAGGGGTTTGCTGCAGTTAAATTGAGTTTATTCTCGTCATGTGTACCGGGGTACAGTGAAAAGCATTTTTGTTGCGTGCTATCCAGTCAGCGGAAAGACTATGCATGATCACAACTAAGCAGGCAGGCTCACTTATCCATGTATATGGTTGGGAGAGGACGTACGAGCGAGTCCGAAGATTTTTGCCACTCACTCCCTTCTGTTGTACAGGTCGCCGGCCCCTTTCCCAAGGATCCCAGATTCCCGGATGCGGAGGAAGACGGCTACCCTGGGAACCAGCATGCGGAGAACTCCTGGCCGAGCGTGGAGAGGAGCAACGTGCAGGCCTTCCCGGGGCTGAGAGGTAGGGGGCAGCAGAGGGCTCTGCTGGTTCATGCTGGCTACAGGGTGGCACGGATTGGGATGGTCCTGGGCCTGGCCAAGTTGGCCATCCGCGAGTCACAGCGCCATGCGGGAGAGCGCTCCGCCCGAGCCGGCTGCCTGCCCCTCTTCCGGTGTTACACCCACGCCCGGGTGGTCCTAGAGAAGGACTATGCGCTGTCCACAAGCACCGCAGAGGGTTGAATGTATCAATAAAGATTGTAACATAGTTACATCAGTCTGAAGAAGGGTTTCGGCCCGAAACGTTGCCTATTTCCTTCGCTCCATAGATGCTGCTGCACCCGCTGAGTTTCCCCAGCTTTTTTGTGTGCCTAGGATTGTAACATAGTTGTACAGTGGTGTAGTTAGTATATTTGTTTGTCTTGTATTATGGTGGTGGGTTCTGTTTTGTTTTATTATATTGTAAATATTATTTTTAATTATTGAATACATTTTTTGATAATATAAAAAATTAAAAAACAGGGGGCACGGTGGCGCAGCGGTAGAGTAAATTATTACAATAATATATACAATACACAACAAACGCACCCCCATAATATAATAGACAATAGACAATAGGTGCAGGAGTAGGCCATTCGGTCCTTCGAGCCAGCACCACCATTCAATGTGATCATGGCTGATCATCCCCAATCAGTACCCCGTTCCTGCCTTCTCCCCATATCCCCTGACTCCGCTATCTTTAAGAGCCCTATCTAGCTCCCTCTTGAAAGTATCCAGAGAACCGGCCTCCACCGCCCTCTGAGGCAGAGAATTCCACACTCACAACTCTCTGTGAGAAGAAATGTTTCCTCGTCTCCGTTCTAAATGGCTTACCCCTTTTTCTTAAACTGTGGCCCCTGGTTCTGGACTTGGGAACATGTTTCCTGCCTCTAGTGTGTCCAAGCCCTTAATAATCTTATATGTTTCAATAAGATATCCTCTCATCCTTCTAAACTACAGAGTATACAAGCCCAGCCGCTCCATTCTCTCAGCATATGACAGTCCCACCATCCCGGGAATTAACCTTGTAAACCTACGCTGCACTCCCTCAATAGCAAGAGTGTCCTTCCTCAAATTAGGGGACCAAAACTGCACACAATACTCTCAATTATCTAAACAAATATTCCTAAATGTACACTGTTAAACAACTATGTTACAATCCTAGTCAAGGATGCATTCCACCCACCGCGGTGCCCAGCAGTCCCAGGTTGCCCCGTGGACAGGGCGTAGTCCCTCTCTAACACCACCCGGGGGTGGAAGTAATCCCGGAAAAGGGGCAGGCAGCTGGCTCGGGGCAGAGCCGTCTTCCGCCTGGGGCTGTGACTCGTGGATGGCCAGCTTGGCCAGGCCCAGGAGCAGCAACCCAACCACGACATCTTCAGCCCGACCCTCTCCCCTACGCACAGGGTGTCCAAAGATGAGGATGGTGGGTGAGAAGTGCAGCTGGAAGGCACGGAGCAGCCCCTTTAGGTATTGGAATGGGCTGCAGCCTCACGCACTCCATATACACGTGGTACATAGACTCGTCCAGCCCGCAACAGTGGCAGGCAGCTGGTGAGTCTGTGAACCGCGAGAGAAACAGGTTGCAGGGAACACCTCGGTGCAATACCCTCCACCCCAGCTCCCCGATGTAGAGGGGGAGAATCCCTGCGTAGAGGGACCCCCACTGGAGGGCCACTCACAGCCATTAGGCAACACTGACCCCACTTTGTGTCGGGGTGGTGGACCAGGGCGGGGAAGTGCCAGTGTTGCAGTGACCAGCTCCTGCCTTCGTTCTTTGTCACAGGGTCCAGTTCCCATCTGGCGCCAGGCCTGACGAGCCGGGACAGTGAGGGTGATGTGGACACCGATGGCGATGAGCTGCCACTCTCGTCCAAACTGAAGTATCCTTTGTTCCATTTCTTCCCCCCCCTCCCCCCCCCCCAGGACGGCACAGTGGCGCAGCGGTAGAGGTGCTGCCTCACAGCGCCAGGGACCCAGGTTCAATCCTGACCACGGGTGCTGTCTGTACGGGGTTTGGGGGGAGGATGAGGTGAGGGTGTAGAGAGAGGGGGAAGGGAGGGTGTGGGGAGTGGGGAGGTTATGGAGAGAGGTGAGAATGGTGTGGGGAGAGGGGAGGGGGTTAGTTTAGGTTATTGCCACGCATACCGAGGTGCGGAGAAAAGCTTTTGTTTTGTGTTATCCAGTCTGCAGAAAGACAGCAGAACGTGAGTGTAGAGAGGGGAGAGGGGAGGGGGGAGGGGAGAGGGTGGAGATAGGGAGGGTGTGTGGAGTGGAGGGGAGGGGTGGGGGGGAAGGGGTTCGGGAGGGGGATGGGGAGGGGAGGGGGAGTGGAAAGGGGAGGGGGTAGGGGAGAGTGGGGAGGGGAGGGGTAAGGAGGGTGGGGAGGGAAGGGGTTGGGGAGGGTGTGGAAGGGAAGGGAGGGGGAGTGGAGAGGGGAGGGGGTAGGGGTGGGGAAGAGGGGAGGGGGATGGTGGGGGAGAGGGGAGGGTGGGGAAGGGAGGGGAGGGGGAGTGGAGAGGGGAGGGAGGGGAAGGGGAGCGTGGGGAGGGGAGGGGGGAGGGGTGTGGGGAGAGGGGAGGGGGATGGTGGAGGAGAGGGGAGGGTGGGGAAGGGAGGGGAGGGGGAGTGGAGAGGGGAGGGAGGGGAAGGGGAGCGTGGGGAGGGGGGGAGGGGGTGTGGGGAGAGTGGAGGGTACACACGAAGAGGGGCTGGGCAAATACTTCAGCCCACTGCCCTTTCTCCCGTGACCTTCTAAGGGAGGTGTGCTCCAGCTGTGCTCCAGCTGTGCCCTTGACCTAAACAACTGTGCAGATGCCCAGCAGCGGGGCGTGTGGAAGGCCAAGCACACACACTGATGGAGGCCCAGGATAAGGACAGCCCAACACTAAGGCAAGTCCCTCTGTAGCTGCCTGAAGACCCAGCCACTGAGGTGGTGATGAGTCGATAGAGTCAAGAGTGTTTTATTTATTGTCATGTGTCCCAGATAGAACAAGATACTCTTACTCACAGCAGCACAACAGGAGATGTGGACATAGTACACTGTAAACAATATCATAAACGAGAAATAAAAAAGTTCAGTGTGTGTCTATATGCACATACTCACAAATACACACATATATAGACCAGCGTGAGTTTTCTCCGAGATCTTCAGGATTCCTCCTACACTCCAAAGACGTACAGGTATGTAGGTTAATTGGCTTGGTAAATGTCCCTAAAAATTGTCCCTAGTGGGTGTAGGATAGTGTTAATTTGCGGGGATCGCTGGTCAGCGGGGACCCAGTGGGCTGAAGGGCCTGTTTCCGCACTGTATCTCTATACTAAATCACACACACACATATATATATATATATATATACACACAAGCGCACACACGTACACATAGATAAACAAACAAACAATAATGGTGTGGGAACTCTAACCCATAAACTGATGGCCCAGGTGCAGGGAGGAACTGCAGATGCTGGTTAACACCGAAGATAGATAAAAAGAGCTGGAGTAACTCAGCGGAAATGCTCCCAACAAGGCAGGAGCAAAGGTAAGGAAAATGGGAAAATGGGTCTACCTAAACAAAATAAGTTACAGGAGCAGAGTTACGCCAATGGCAGAAGAGGTTTTGGACAGTTTTTGTGGTGTACATATTTTTTATTCCGTTTTTTTTGGGGGGGGGAAATCAAATAATAATCTAGTCTGGGGAAGAGTCTCGACCCATTCCTTCTCTACGGAGATGTCCAGCTGAGTTACTCCAGCATTTTGTGTCTATCTTTGGTTTAAACTATCATCTGCAGTTCCTTCCTGCACAAACAAAAATCTTGGCCAGCATGGATAAGATGGGATGAAGGGCCTGTTTCCATGCCGTGTAGCTCTGACTTCTGCAAACCCACTCTCAGCAGGACAGCAAGCTCGGATGAGGATGAAGGGGTCACATCGGAATTCTTAAAGGCGAGAATCAGTGAGCTGACACACAGATTGTTGAGGAGGGAGAACTACAGGTGCCATGTGTGTATGGTAAGAACAAAGGAGGACATGGCCGGGGGGAGGGGGTGGGGTGGGGGGGAGGGGGGGACTGTTGGAAGGGGCATGGGGGAGAACAAAGGGGAACTCGGAGTAGGGGGGCCGCCGTGAGGGGTGGTGGGGGGGAACAAAGGGGGGCCCAGCACGGGGTACTTTGTAACTGTCAGTGCCCTTTAGGTGCTGACTATTTGCATACCTTTGGTGAGCAAGCAAATAATTTCACTGCGATTTGTCACATGCATTCAATTCAATTCAATTCAATTCAAATGTCAGCACCTGACACCAGTTGTAACCTAACTAAATCCATCCACAGTCATCGTAGTTAGTTTATTGTCACGTGTACCGAGCTGCAGTGAAACACTTTTGTTGCGCGCTAACCAGTCAGCGGAAAGACGATACATGATAATAATTGAGCCGTCCGCAGTGTACAAATACAGGATAAAGGGAATAACATGAATAATGTTTAGTGCAAGATAAAGCAAGGAAAGTCCGATCAAAGATAGCCCGAGAGTTTCCAAAGAGGTGGATAGTAGTTTAGGATTGCTCTCTAGTTGATGGTAGGATGGTTCAGATGCAAAATAAAGGATTTCACTGTGACTTGTTAGATGTGACGATAAATTCTTCATTCATTCATTCAAGAAGCCAAACCACCAGTGTCAAATACTCCTGTTTAAGAAGGAACTGCAGATGCTGGAAAATCGAAGGTAGACAAAAATGCTGGAGAAACTCAACGGGTGCAGCAGCGTCTGTGGAGCGAAGGAAATAGGCAACGTTTCGGGACGAAACGTTGCCTATTTCCTTCGCTCCATAGATGCTGCTGCACCCGCTGAGTTTCTCCAGCACTTTTGTCCACATTGTGAGGAGTTAAAATGCTCTGATGCGGGACCCTTCTTCAGACTGATGTGAGAATGGGGGGGGAGGGGAGGGGGTGGGGGCAGGTAGAAGAAAGGAAGAGGAGGAGCCAGTATGCTGAGGGAGAGCTGAGAAGGGGAGGAGAAAGTAAGGACTACCTGAAATTAGAGAAGTCAATGTTCATACCGCTGGGGTGCAGACTGCCCAAGTGGAATATGAGGAGCTGCTCCTCCAATTTACGGTGGTCCTCATTCTGGCCATGGAGGAGGCCCAGGACAGAAAGGTCAGATTCGGAATGGGAGGGGGAGTTGAAGTGCTGAGCCACCGGGAGATCAGGTTGGTTATTGCGGACCGAGCGGAGGTGTTGGGCGAAACGATCGCCAAGCCTACGCTTGGTCTCACCGATGTGGATCAGCTGACACCTAGAGCAGCGGATGCAATAGATGAGGTTGGAGGAGGTGCAGGTGAACCTCTGCCACACCTGGAACGACTGCTTGGGTCCTTGGATGGATACTCCTAATAATAATAATAATAATACATTTTATTTGTATAGCGCTTTTCAAGGACTCAAAGTCGCTTTACATGGTGAGTCAAGAACAAAACAAAATAGAACAGTAAGACAGAGATGCAAAGCGGAGGGGGACATGGGACTAAGGGTATGCGGAGGTGAAGAGATGGGGCTTGAGGCGGGACTGGAAGAGGGTGAGGGACTCAGAAGTTCGGATCAATTGTGGGAGGGAGTTCCAGAGCCTGGGAGCTGCCCTGGAGAAGGCTCTGTCTCCAAAAGTGCAGAAGTTGGATTTCAGAATGGAAAGGAGACCGGCTGAAATGGATCTGAGGGACCGTGAGGGTTGGTAGGGGGAGAGGAGGTCAGTGAGATAAGGGGGGGGGCCAAGTGGTTGAGGGCTTTGTAGGTGAGGACCAGGATTTTGTAGATGATCCGGTGGGAAATGGGAAGCCAGTGAAGTTCTTTGAGGACTGGGGTGATGTGGTGCCAGGATTTGGTGTGGGTAATGAGTTGGGCGGCTGCATTCTGGACCAGTTGAAGTCGGTTGATGTTGCTGGAATTAATGCCAAAGAGAAGAAAGTTACAGTAGTCCAGTCGGGAGGAGATGAAGGCATGGATGAGTCTTTCAGCAGCGGGGGGTGTGAGAGAGGGTCTGAGTTTGGCAATGTTGCGGAGGTGAAAAAATGATGTTTTGACAACATGGCGAAATCCTGTCCTGATTCACTCTCTCCTCCCCTGAAGGTGTAGACCATCAGTGATATTTCTCCCTTCACTCAGCCTTGGAATTTGGAACGGGGTGACACAAAAAGCTGGATTAACTCAGCGGGTCAGGCTGCATCCCTGGAGAGAAGGAATAGGTGACCTTTGTGGTCGAGACCCATCTTCAGACTGAGAGTCTGGGGAGAGGTATAGACGGTGATATAGAGAGATATAGAACGTGAATGAAAGATATGCAAAAAAGTAACGCTGAGAAAGGCAACAGGCCATTGTTCTCACCGAGGGCTGGGTGAAAATGTGTTACAGACAATGAAACTCAACAAGATGACTGAAACTAGTCCAATTACTTGGGTTGGGGAGGGTCAGAGAGAGAGAGGGGATGCAGGGGTTACTTGAAGTTAGAGAAATCAAGAGTCATACCACTGGGTTGAAAGCTGCCCAAGCGAAACATGAGTTGCTGTTCCTCCAAACCAGCATCTGCAGTTCATTCCTACTACAAGGAAATTGGCATATTTAGTTTTGTGAAGTTTAGTTTAGTTTAGTTTAGTGGCCTCGGTAAAAATTGGAAATTGTCCCTAGTGTTGTCCCTGGGATAGTGCGAGTGCACAGGGGATCACTGGGAGGTGTGGACTCGGCGGGCCGAAGGGCCTGTTTCTATCCTGTATCTCTAAACTTAAAGGGTGTCACGGTGGTACAGCGGTAGAGTTGCTGCCTTACGGCTCCAGAGATCCCAGGTTCGATCCTGACTGGGTGCTGGCTGGACTGAGTTTGTACGTTCTCCCTGTGACCGCGTGGGTTTTCTCCAGGAGCTCCGGTTTCCTCCCACACTCCAAAGACGTGCGGGTTTGTAGGTTAATTGGCTTTGGTAAAATTGTCAATGGTCCCTAGAGTGTAAGACAGTGTCAGTGTGCGGGGATCACTGGACGATGTGGGCTCGGTGGGCAGAAGGGGCTGTTTCCGCGCTGTATCTCTAACGCCTAAAGTCTAACCGAGCTCAAAATCATTTAACTATAGTTCCACAGGACCAGAGGGGATTAGAGGGAAAGTTGATTGCCTAAACATTAATTAAACCTGTTCTGCCCACCCGCGTTATTTGGTAACAATTCGCTGATTTAAAAGCCTTCCGGGCTCCGACTTTGGGGAACGGCAAGCTGCAGCAGGCCCGGCTAGAGTTCCAAAGCTGGCAGTTTCTGTTTTGCTGGGAGGTCGGACGGAGGCAGTTTCGAGGAGTTCACCGTGTCAGCACGTTAGCAGCAGGGTGACATCACCTCCCATTGCGGTGGCAGGCTCTGTTACAATTACCACTCTGCCTGAGGCTGAGGCTGAGGCACGCCCAGAGCTGTTGCTTCTGCCAAGAGTGCACGCTGGTGCAAGCACCGACCAGCCCAACGTTTAAGAAACAGTTAGACAGGTACATGGATAGGACAGGTTTGGAGGGATATGGACCAAACGTGGGCACGTGGGACTAGTGTAACATAGAAACATAGAAACATAGAAACATAGAAACATAGAAACATAGAAACATAGGAAATAGGTGCAGGAGTAGGCCATTCGGCCGTTCAACCCGAATATGATCATGGCTGATCATCCAACTCAGTATCCCATCCCTGCCTTCTCCCCCTGATCCCTTTAGCCACAAGGGTCACATCTAACTCCCTCTTAAATATAGCCGATGAACTGTGGCCTCAACTACCTTCTGTGGCAGAGAATTCCACAGATTCACCACTCTCTGTGTGAAAAATGATTTTCTCATCTCGGTCCTAAAAGACTTCCCTCTTATCCTTAAACTGTGACCCCTAGTTCTGGACTTCCCCAACATCGGGAATAATCTTCCTGCATCTAGCCTGTCCAACCCCTTAAGAATTGTGTACGTTTCTATAAGATCCCCCCTCAATCTTCTGAATTCTAGCGAGTACAAGCGAGTCTATCCAGTCTTTCCAGGCAATCCAGGATAGGACAGGTTTGGAGGGATATGGACCAAACGTGGGCAGGTGGGACAAGTGTAGCTGGGCATGTTGGGCCGAAGGGCCTGTCTCCGCGCTGTATGACTCTGTGTACATCTCTCTCTCTCTCTCTCTGTGTCCAGGCATCATACTCGGTACCATTGGCATCCATCCAGTGTTGGCACATTCACTGTGAGGAATGTTGGCTCCGCACCCTGGTAAGTTCAACGCACGCCCACGTCCAACGTTGAACACAAAGTATCTTCACCCATTGAGTATCTTTCACAACCTCCTCCCCCGTACATCTTTCACTCGAGCTATCCTGGAAGTCAACATCTGACGTGATTATTGATGAAAAGACACTAAGTGTCGCGGTGACTCAGAGGGTCGGGCAGCATCTCTGGGGAACGTGGATAGGTGGCGTGTTGGTCGGGACCTTTCTTCAGACTGACTGTCGGAGATGAGGGGTTTGGGGGGGTGGGGGGGGGAGGAGGGGAAAGCTGGAAGAGAGGTGGGGGCAGGACAAAGCCTGGCGAGTGATAGGTCCATACTTGGTCTGGGCTGAGTATAACCCTCTGCGATTTCTCGCGAGACTTGGATGGAGCTGTTCCCAAACCATCCTCCAAATGTGGCCTAACCAGAGTCCTATAGAGCTGCAGCATGACTTCCGGACCCTTATACACTGTGTCCTGACCGATGAAGGCAAGCATACAATATGCTTGTACCACATCTGGAGTATTGCGTACAGTTTTGGTCTCCTAATCTGAGGAAAGACATTCTTGCCATAGAGGGAGTGCAGAGAAGGTTCACCAGACTGATTCCCGGGATGGCAGGACTTTCATATGAAGAAAGACTGGATAGACTCGGTTTGTACTCGCTAGAATTTAGAAGATTGAGGGGGGATCTTATAGAAACTCACAAAATCCTTAAGGGGTTGGACAGGCTAGATGCAGGAAGATTGTTCCCGATGTTGGGGAAGTCCAGAACAAGGGGTCACAGTTTAAGGATAAGGGGGAAATCTTTTAGGACCGAGATGAGAAAAACACTTTTCACACAGAGAGTGGTGAATCAGTGGAATTCTCTGCCACTAAAGGTAGTTGAGGCCAGTTCATTGGCTATATTTAAGAGGGAGTTAGATGTGGCCCTTGTGGCAAAAGGGATCAGGGGGTATGGAGAGAAGGCAGGTATGGGATACTGAGTTGGATGATCAGCCATGATCATATTGAATGGCGGTGCAGGCTCGAAGGGCCGAATGGCCTACTCCTGCACCTATTTTCTATGAGAGGAGGAATGGCTGATGTTTTGTGTCGAGACCCCCCCCCCCCCCCTTTCTTTTTGGTACATGTGACAATTAGTGTGACTTGAACTTGAACTTGTTACTATGTTTCCATCTTTAATTCTGTGCTCCACCCCTTCTAGGGTTCGAAGAAGCTGTGCCCGCAGTGTAATGCTATCACATCCCCCCATGATCTGCGGAGGATCTACCTGTAGATGGACTGCTCTACCGGATCAATGGCCACCAACTGCCCGAGGTTGCCATCCCTCCTTCCTTCCTGAAGAATGGCCTCCACTAACCCAGGGGACCACGTGAAGCCTGCCCCTGTTAGATGGACCAAGACTCAGTGCAGGATGTACACCCTCAGTGACCACAATGAAAGAACATGTCTTCCAGTTTGAAGAAGGGTTCCAGTACAGTTTAGTTTAGTTTATTGTCACGTGTACCGAGGTACAGTGAAAAGCTTTTGTTGCGCGCTAACCAGTCAGCGGAAAGACAACACATGATTACAATCGAGCCGTTTACAGTGTATAGATACATGATAAGGGAATAATGTTTAGTGCAAGGTAAAGCCAGCAAAGTCCGATCAAAGATAGCCTGAGGTAGACAAAAATGCTGGAGAAACTCAGCGGGTGAGGCAGCATCTATGGAGCGAAGGAAATAGGTGACGTTTCGGGTCGAGACCCTTTGTCTGAAGAAGGAAAGGTCTTGACCCGAAACGTCACC
>NW_022630197.1:20000-35016 GCF_010909765.2 Amblyraja radiata
ATAGCAAATAGGTGCAGGAGGAGGCCATTCGGCCCATCGAGCCAGCACCGACATTCACTGTGATCATGGCTGATCGTCCCCTATCAATAACCCGTGCCTGCCTTCTCCCCATATCCCTTGACTCCACTAGCCCCTAGAGCTCTATCTAACTCTCTCTTAAATCCATCCAGTGACTTGGCCTCCACTGCCCTCTGTGGTAGGGAATTCCACAAATTCACAACTCTCTGGGCGAAAAAGTTTTTCCTCACCTCAGTCTTAAGTGACCTCCCCTTTATTCTAAAGACTGTGGCCCCTGGTTCTGGACCCGCCCAACATTGGGAATATTTTTCCTGCATCTACTCTACATAAAGTGCTTAGATACATCTTGGAGAAGCACCTCAGGTACAGTACAAGTGTACAGCAGTAGTATAGAGACAGTATACAGAGTCACCACTTTGATGCCAAGTGCAGGGATCTTGACCTGACCATTAAGGTCTGTTGTCCTGGCGACGTTGCAGGGCTGAGCAGTGGCTCGGTGAGGAGATTCCCTCAGGAATTACACACAGACTGAGCCAATTCACACTGCCAGTCCTCAACTCCTGACAAGCCCTCTGAACAAAGGTCCCGACCTGAGCCTCATCTGTCCATTCACTCCACAGAAGCTGCCTGACCTGCTGAGTTCTTCCAGCACTTCTTGGTGCCTTGGGGTCCTACAGCTTCGAAATCCTCGGCCCAACGTTGCCATGCTGACCAACATGCCCCATCTGCACTAGTCTCACCTGCCCATAGATGCTGCTTGACCCCCTCAGTTACTCCAGCACCTTGTGCCTTTCCTCTGTATAAACCAGTTGCTTCCAACACCACCCACAAACCTGCACGTCTTTGGAGTGTGGGAGGAAACCGGAGCACCCAGAGGAAACCCACGGGGTCACAGGGAGAACGTGCAAACTCCGTACAGACAGCACCAGTAGTCAGGATCGAACCCGGGTCTCTGGCACTATAAGGCAGCAGCTCTACCCGCTGCACCACCGTGCCGCCCCGAATGCTCAGAAGAAGGAACTGCAGATGCTGGTGCACATAAAAGGACACAAAGTGCTGGAGTAATTCAGCAGATCAAGCAACATCTCTGGAGAACATGGATAGGTGATGTTTGGGGTTGGGACCCTTTTTCAGACAATGGAGGTGTGGCCCCTTTCGTTCTAAACCTGTCCTATCCATGAACCCGTCCAGATACCTTTGAAATGTCTCTATCTTTCTCTATCTTTCTTCTCCATCTTTTAGTCTGAAGAAGGCTTCCGACCCGAAATGTCACCTATTCCTCTCCTCCAGAGATGCTGCCTGGCCCGCTGGGTTACTCCAGCGTTTTATGTCTATCTTCGGTACAAACCAGCATCTGCAGTTCCTTCCCACACCTGTTGTTATTTTACCAGCCTCGACTACCTCCTCTGGCATCTCGTTCCATACACCCACCATCCTCTGTGAAAAAGTTGCCCTTCAGGTTCTTATTTAATTTCCTCTCTCACCTTTCATATGACCTTTCACCAGGACTTTGATATGAAGAAAGACCGGATAGACTCGGCTTGTACTCGCTAGAATTTAGAAGATTGAGGGGGGATCTTACAGAAACGTACAAAATTCTTAAGTGGTTGGACAGGCTAGATGCAGGAAGATTGTTCCCGATGTTGGGGGAGTCCAGGACAAGGGGTCACAGTTTAAGGATAAGGGGGAAATCCTTTAAGACCGAGATGAGAAAAAACATTTTTCACACAGAGAGTGGTGAATCTCTGGAACTCTCTGCCACAGAAGGCAGTTGAGGCCACAGTTCATTGGCTATATTTAAGATGTGGCCCTTGTGGCTAAAGGGATCAGGGGTTATGGAGAGAAGGCAGGTACAGGATACTGAGTTGGATGATCAGCCATGATCATATTGAATGGCGGTGCAGGCTCGAAGGGCCGAATGGCCTACTCCTGCACCTATTTTCTATGTTTCTATGTTTCTACCTTAAGCCTATGTCCCTTGGTTCTTGATATCCCGACTCTGGGTAAAAGACTCTGTGGATTCACCCTAATCCTATTCCCTTCATGGTTTTTATGCAACACTTTGTGTTTTGCTGTAGATTCCAGCAGCTACAGTTGCTTGGGCTTGAAGCCGCAGATGACTTCATGCCTTGGTTGTTGTGAGGCGTGGAGTGGCAGTGCCGTACTGCTTGCCAGCAGGTGGCAGCCCTGCACCATCGACAAAACCTTGTGCGTGCCAGAGAGAGACAGACCCTTGTCACAGGCCCTTCAGCCCAACTTGCCCACACCGACCAACATGTCCCCATCGATACTAGTCCCACCGGCCCAAGTTTGGCCTGTATACCTCTAAACCTTTTCTACCCATGGAGTAGGAAGGAACTGCAGATGCTGGTTTAAAGCAAAGATAGACACAAAATGCTGGAGTAATTCAGGCAGCATATCTGGAGGGAAGGAATGGGTGACGTTTCAGGTTGACACCCTTCTTCAGACGAAGGTCTCAACCCGAAATATCGCCCATTCGTCAGCCTGAAGAAGAGTCTCGACCCGAAACGTCACCCATTCCTTCTCTCCACAGATGCTGCCTGTCCCGCTGAGTTACTCCAGCTTTTTCTGAGGCAGTTTCTCTGGAGAACACGGATAGGTGACGTTTCAAGTCAAGACCCTTCTGCTACCTAACCTGCTGAGTTACTCCAGTACTTTGTATCTTGTTTTGTAAACCAGCATCTGCAGTTCCTCGTCTCAACATTTCCACACAATAATCAACACTGTTCTAATTAAAGTGCTGAGGGATTTCCTTGTGTCTGAACTAGATGGAACAATGTGGTTGACACAAGGAACCGCAGATGCCGGTTTATAGAAAAAGACACAAAGTGCTGGAGTAACTCAGGCAGCATCTCTGGAGATCATGGGTTTGGGTCAGAGGCCTGAAGAAAGATCAAACCCAACTATCCATGTTCTCCATTGATGCTGCTGTCCCACTGAGTTACTCCAGCACTTTGTGTCTTTTCTTGGAGGATAGTGGGAGCATTTGTCCGTCAAAGTGAAATTATAAGGCCAATGAGGTGTGTGTGTCAGTTTGTGTGTGTGCACGCTTATGTGCGTGCCCGTGTGTGTGTGTGTGCGTGTGTGTGTGCATGTGTGTGTGCATGTGTGTGTGCATGTGTGTGTGCATGTGTGTGTGCATGTGTGTGTGCACGTATGTTTGTGTGTGTGTGAGTGTATATGTGTGTGAGTGCATGTGAGTATGTGAGCATGTGTGTGTGCGCGTGTGTGTGAGTGTGTATGTGAGTGTGTGTTTGTGTGTTGTGTGCGTGTGCAAGTGCACGCGTGTGAGCGTGTGTGCCTGTGCGCTTGTATGTGCGTGTGTGAGTTTGCATGTGAGCGCGTGTGTGTGCGAGCGAGTGTGTGTGTGAGCGCGTGTGTGTGTGTGTGTGAGTGTGCGTGCCTGTGCGTGTGTATGCGTGTGAGCATGTGTGTGTGGGCGTACGTGCATGCGTGTGAGTGCTTGTGTGCATGTGAGTATGTGAGTGTGTGTGTGTGTGCCTGTGTTTGTGCGTGTGCATTTGTGTGTGTGTGCGTATGCATGTGCGCGTGCGCGTGCGTGTGACTGCGTGTGCATTTCTGAGCGTGTGTGCGTGTGTGAGTGCATGTGCACGTGTGCGGTGCGTGTGAATGCGTGTGCAAGTGCATGTGCACGTGTGCGGTGCGTGTGCGTGTGAGTGCATGTGTGAGTGCATGTGTGTGTGTGCCTGTGTTTGCGCGTGTGCATTTGTGCGTGTGTGAGTGCATGTGCACGTGTGCGGTGCGTGTGAATGCGTGTGCAAGTGCATGTGCACGTGTGCGGTGCGTGTGAGTGAGTGTGTGCATGCGGGCGTGTGTGTGGGACATTGTTCTCTCGCACTGTGGGAGTTGTGACAAGGGGGGAGTTGCCCCAGGGAGGATTCCTGTGCAAGGTAAAAGCAGTTTGGCAGCAGTTGGCCGGGTGCCCGAGGAGAGAAAGAGAGAGGATTAAGGGATCGGGGAAGTGAAAGGGAGATTGCCACTGGGCATAGGTGCAGCCCCAACATACATTCCTCTCAGGAGCACGGGTTTCTAATTTCACTTCGTAGTAGGTCATTGGTGAGATGATACAACAGGTCCTTCGGGATCGTAAATCCATATGACAAGATCCTCAGAACATAATCCATCAGTCATAGGAGCAGAATTAGGCCATTCATCCCATCAGGTCTCCTCCACCATTCAATCATGGCTGATCTATCTTTCCCTCTAAACCCCATTCTCTTGCTTTCTCCCCATAACATTTGAGAGCCTAATGCCCCTGTCCCACTTAGGAAACCTGAACGGAAACCTCTGGAGACTTTGTGCCCCACCCAAGGTTTCCGTGCGGTTCCCGGAGGTTTTTGTCAGTCTCCCTACCTGCTTCCACTACATGCAACCTCCGGCAACCACCTGCAACCTCCGGGAACCACACGGAAACCTTGGGTGGGGCGCAAAGTCTCCAGAGGTTTCCGTTCAGGTTTCCTAAGTGGGACAGGGGCATTACTATTCAAGAACCTTTCAATCTCATTTCCACACTGCATCACTAATCTAAACTAAACTAAACTCAACTAATCTAATCTAATCTCAACTCAATGCAACTCAACTCAACCAAACCAAACCAAACCAAACTAATCTAAACTAATCTAAACTAAACGAAACTAACCCCAATGACTTGGCCTCCACAGCCGTCTGTGGCAATAGGTTCCACAGATTCACCACCCTCTGGATAGAGAAGTTTCTCCTCATCACCATTCTAATTCAAACAAGAGGACATGACTTCAGAATTAAGGGACAGAAGTTTAGGGGTAACATAAGGGGGAACTTCTTTACTCAGAGAGTGGTAGCGGTGTGGAATGAGCTTCCAGTGGAAGTGGTGGCGGCAGGTTCGTTGGTATCATTTAAAAATAAATTGGATAGGCATATGGATGAGAAGGGAATGGAGGGTTATGGTATGAGTGCAGGCAGGTGGGACTAAGGGAAAAAAGTTGTTCGGCACGGACTTGTAGGGCCGAGATGGCCTGTTTCCGTGCTGTAATTGTTATATGGTTATATGGTTATAATGTTACGTCCTTTAATCCTGAGGCTGTGGCCTCTGGTCCTAGACTCTCCCACTGGTGGAAACATCCTCTCCACATCCACTCTATCCAGGCTTTCATGACAAGGATCTATCACACCCCTGCCTCCACCGACCCCAGTTTATGAAACGATGAGAGGCACAGTTCTTGTTCCCCCACATCATGGAAATATCAAATTTAAAAAAATATCATGGATATATATAATGTCTGAAGAAGGGTTTCGACCCGAAACGTTGCCTATTTCCTTCGCTCCATAGATGCTGCCTCACCTGCTGAGTTTCTCCAGCATTTTGTCCACCATGGAGATATCAAAGACTAGAGGGCTTAGTTTTAAGATGAGAGGGACAAAGCTTGAAGATGTTCGGTCATGTTTTTCACACAGAGGGTGGTGGGTGCCTGGAACGCGCTGCCTGGGGTGGTGGTGGAGGCAGCTTTTAGATAGGTACGGACATGCAGAGAATGGAGGGATGTGGCTGATGTCCAGGCAGAGGAGATTAATTGAATTGGTATCATCTACAGCATGGACATAATGGATGGAAGGGCTATGCATGTGCTGTATTGTACTAATCTAATTTAATATTTGGGTGGCACAGAGGTAGAGTTACTGCCTTACAGCACTTACAGCTCCAGAGACCCATCTTCGATCCCAACTACAGATGCTGTCTGTACTGCCATGTTCTCCCTCTGACCTGCGTGGGTTTTCTCCGGGTGCTCCGGTTTCCTCCCACACTCCAAAGACGTACAGGTTTGTAGGTTCATGGGCTTTGGTAAAATTGTAAATTGCCCCTCGTGTGTGTGTGTGTGTGGGATGGTGTTGGTGTGCGGGGACCGCTGGTCGGCACGGACTCGGTGGGCCGAAGGACTTGTTAAGGGCTTGGACACGCTAGAGGCAGGAAACATGTTCCCGATGTTGGGGGAGTCCAGAACCAGGGGCCACAGTTTGAGAATAAGGAGTAAGCCATTTAGAACGGAGACGAGGAAACACTTTTTCTCACTGAGATTGGAGAGTCTGTGGAATTCTCTGCCTCAGAGGGCGGTGGAGGCCAGTTCTCTGGATGCTTTCAAGATAGGGCTCTTAAAAATAGCGGAGTCAGGGGATATGGGGAGAAGGCAGGAACGGGGTACTGATTGGGGATGATCAGCCATGATCACATTGAATGGCGGTGCTGGCTCGAAGGGCCAAATGGCCCACTCCTGCACCTATTGTCTATTGTCTATTGTCTATTGTTTCCGCGCTGTATCTCTAAACTGGAGTTCCTTGTGTCTCTCCCCGAGTGGCCTCACTGCTTGCTTTGCAGTTCCAGCTAATTCAGCTGTACATAGCAAAATACACCTGGTGGGTGATGAATGGTGGGTCTGTACAGCCGAGAATAATGATAGGGAATCTAAATAGCTCTACATTATCCACCTGTAATTGTGGTTACAGTGTGGACTTGTGTTCAGGAACCTACTTTAGTAGTGTGCTCAAGGGTGCGACTGCCTTAAAACAAATATTTAAAAACCTGTTCCAGTTAACTGTCTACAACTTGGTCTGAAGGTGGATCGCAATGTTGGGAACATAGTTTTGTTCCCCTTTGTGTTATCAGCTGACTAGGGTTTGTCCGGGGTGATGGGGCTAGCTGGCCCTTTGAAGGGTGAGGAAGGAGAAAGAGGGGGAGGTTCCAATATGCTGGAGGGCGGTGTTGGCCAAGGTTTAGATGTTTCCTCTAGGACTGGTGCAGCAGTAGAGTTGCTGCCTCACAGCCCCAGGGACCTGGGTTTGACCCTGACCACGGGTGCTGTCTGTACGGAGTTTGTACCTTCTCCCCGTGACCTGCGTGGGTTTTCTCCGAGATCTTTGGTTTCATCCCACACTCCAAAGACAATAGACAATAGACAATAGGTGCAGGAGGAGGCCCTTCGAGCCAGCACCGTGATCATGGCAATGTGATGCTTTCATGTCGGCCCACCCCGCCATTCAATCATGGCTGATCTATCTTTCCCTCTAACCAACCCCAGCCTCCTGCCTTCTCCCCATAACCACTGACACCCGGACTAATCACAAATCTATCTATCTCAGCCTTAAGAATAAGGAGTAAGCCATTTAGAACGGAGACAAGGAAACACTTTTTCTCACAGAAAGTGGTGACTCTGTGGAATTCTCTGCCTCAGAGGGCGGTGGAGGCCGGTTCTCTGGATACTTTCAAGAGAGAGCTAGATAGGGCTCTTAAAAATAGCGGAGTCAGGGGATGTGGGGAGAAGGCAGGAACGGGGTACTGATTGGGGATGATCAGCCATGATCAGCCATGATCACATTGAATGGCGGTGCTGGCTCGAAGGGCCAAATGGCCAACTCCTGCACCTATTGTCTATTGTCTATTGACTGATCATCCCCAATCAGTACCCCGTTCCTGCCTTCTCCCCATATCCCCTGACTCCGCTATCTTTAAGAGCCCTCTCTCTTGAGAGCATCACATTGAATGGCGGTGCTGTCTCAAAGGGCCGAATGGCCTACTCCTGCACCTATTGTCTATTGTCTATTGTCTTTGGAGTGCGTAGGAAGGTGTTTTTGGTGTCTATCTGCTGCTTGACCCGTCTGAGTTACTCCAGCACTGTGTGGCTTTTTGTTTGGTTAAACCAGCATCTGCAGTTCCTTGTTTCCACGTAGAACGGGACAACAGAGGATCAGATGGCTTTGGTCCCCTCCACGTCATCTCCAGTCCCACCCCACCAGGTCATGGTGAGTGAATGCTCTTGGTCTCCTCCTGTTGACTGAGTCACAGTTCCTGTGCGACATAACCAGCTACAGGAGTGGTCTGAGGAATTTCATATCAGGTTTTTTTTAATTGTTTATGAACAAAAAAACAGAGCCTTGAAAGTATTCAACGTTATATAAAAGTCACTGAATCCCCGCGGCAGTTTATTACTTCATAAGTGATTTAAGCAGAATGAGGCCATTCGGCCCATCAAGTCGGCCCACCCCGCCATTCAATCATGGCTGATCTATCTTTCCCTCTCAACCAACCCCAGCCTCCTGCCTTCTCCCCATAACCACTGACACCCGGACTAATCACAAATCTATCTATCTCGGCCTTAAGAATAAGGAGTAAGCCATTTAGAACGGAGACAAGGAAACACTTTTTCTCACAGAGAGTAGTGAGTCTGTGGAATTCTCTGCCTCAGAGGGCGGTGGAGGCAGGTTCTCTGGATACTTTCAAGAGAGAGCTAGATAGGGCTCTTAAAAATAGCGGAGTCAGGGGATGTGGGGAGAAGGCAGGAACGGGGTACTGATTGGGGATGATCAGCCATGATCACATTGAATGGCGGTGCTGGCTCGAAGGGCCAAATGGCCTGCTCCTGCACCTGTTGTCTATTGTCTATTAAACATGTCCATTGACTTGGCCTCCACAACCTTCTGTGGCAATGAATTCCAGAGATTCACCACCCTCTGACTAAAGAAATTCCTCCTCAACTCCTTCCTAAAGGGACGTTGTCTAATCCTGAGATTGGAACCTCTAGTGCTCTCTAGATTCTCCCACTAGTGGAAACATCCTCTCCACATCCACTCTATCCAGGCCTTTCACTATTCGGTGAGTTTCAATGAAGTTCCCCCTCATCCTTCTAAACTCCAGTGAAATGGGTTGAATGTAGACACTAGACAATAGATAATAGGTGCAGGAGTAGGCCATTCGGCCCTTCGAGCCAGCACCACCATTAAATGTGATCATGGCTGATCATCCACAATCAGTACCCCGTTCCTGCCTTCTCCCCATATCCCCTGACTACACTATCTTTAAGAGCCCTATTTAACTCTCTCTTGAAAGTATCCAGAGAACCGGCCTCCACCGCCGTCTGAGGCAGAGAATTCCACAGACTCACAGCTCTCTGTGTGAAAACGTTTTTCCTCATCCGCTCTGAATGGCTGACCCATTATTCTTAAACTGTGGCCCCTGGTTCTGGACTCCCCCAACATCGGGAACATGTTTCCTGCCTCTAGCGTATCCTAGGTCTAGGTGGGTGCAGGGCATCTAAATTCATAATATCAAAGGCCTCAATTTGTGTGTGTTTTTTCCACATAATTTTTTTTTAAAATTAACAAAAGGAACAACCAAAATATTAGGTACTATCATATTTGGGTACCATGACAACATTTGGGTACTGTCAAAGCATTTGGGCAGGTACCCAGATAGTTGATGAAATATGTAGAAACTGCAGATGCTGGTTTACACCGAAGATAGACACAAGATGCTGGAGTAACTCAGCGGGACAGGCAGCATCTCTGGAGAAGGATTGGACATTTCGGGTTCAGACTTATGCGGCTGTCCCACTGTACGAACTAATTCAAGAGCTCTCCCGAGTTTTAAAAAAATCAAACTCGTGGTAAGTACGTGGAATGTACGTAGCGGGTACTTCGGAGCTCGGGACGTCTCTTAGCGGCTCGTAACGCTAACGGCAGGTACTTGGGAAATGTGTTAACCTCGGGAAGACTCTTGAAGATTTTTCAACATGTTGAAAAAATGTCCACGAGAGCCCCGAGTACCTACGAGTGGCTATTACCGTAATTCTCCGAGTTCGAATCAGGGGGAACTCGGGAGAACTCTTGAATTAACTCGTACAGTGGGACAGCCACATGAGAGTCGGGGGGGGGGGGGGGAAAGGAATCGAGAGATATAGACGATGGTGTGGAGAGATATTGAACAAATGAATGAAAGATCTGCAAATAAATAACAATGATAAATTGTTAGCTGTTTGCTAGGTGAGAAGAAGAAGCTGGTGGGACGGGTGGGGGAGGGATGGAGAGAGAGGGAACGTAGGGGTTACTTGAAGTTACGGGAAATCAATATTCATACACCTGGCTTGTAAGCTTTCCACGCAAAATATGAGATGCTGTTTCTACAATTTGCGTTGGAGGATCAGGAGGTGAAATGTTTATGAAGGAACTGCAGATGCTGGTTTAAACCGAAGAAAGACACAAAAAGCTATTCAGGATTGAACGTGGCCTCTGGTGCTGTAAGGCAGCACCTCTATCGCTGTGCCACTGTGCTGCCAAGTTTAGTTTAGTTTAGTATAGTATAGTTTAGTTTAGTTTAGTGCAGCGTAGAGATACAGAGAGGATGTTTAAGAAGGAACTGCAGATGCTGGAAAATCGAAGGTAGACAAAAATGCTGGAGAAACTCAGCGGGTGAGGCAGCATCTATGGAGCGAAGGAAATGGGCAACGTTTCGGGCTGAGACCCTTCTTCAGACACAGAGAGGAAACAGCTGCTGGCTTTCTACCAAACAAGCTTTTCAGTCCAACTTCTGAATAAGGGACCCGACCCGAAATGTCACCCATCCTTTTTCTCTGGCTGACCCGCTGAGTTACTCCAGCACTTTGTGCCTATTTGGTATAAGCCAGCAGCTGCTGCAGTTCTTTACTTTCACCACATCTTTCACCCCTTCTGCTGCTCCACGCAGGGTTACGCATGAGTCAGGCTGAGCTCCTGCCGTCACACTGATTCCCCAGTTTTGCAGGGGAAACACCTCACCCTCAAGCGTGAGATGAGGGAGCTCTCACCGCCAGTAATTCGGACGTCTGCCAGCCAGCCAGCCAGCCTCACGCAATAGGCAGGGGAGGGGATAGAGGGGGAAGGTGGAGAGGGGCAGCAGCATTGAGTGTGTGTGCAGCCTGTGAATGTTTGTGAATGAAGGGGTAGATTTCCCTTGTCACCACTTTGGGCACAGATACATTCAGCAACTCCCCCCCCACCACCACCTCTGGCCCAGTCGAGAACCAACTTATACAGTACAAGCATCCCAGATACAATTGTGAGTGTTGTGTTTCCATGGTAATGACTGGATGGTAACTCCCTTTACTAAGACTATCAATATCTGTCTGTCTTCTGAATAAACAAATCCGGATTAGTGATTTATGAATATGATACATTCAGGATTTCTGCTTATTAAAAATATAGAGAGTCCCTCGGTACAGCAGCTGCTGAAGACCCGGGTTCAATCCTGATCTTGACCTCGGGCGCTGTCGGTGTGGAGTTTGCACGTTCTCCCCGACACCGGGTGGGTTTTTACCCGGGTGGGCTCCAGTTTCTGCCCATTTCCCAATGAAGTGCGGGTTGGCGTTTTAAATTTGTCCCCAAATGTACAGATGAGGCTGGAGGGAGTTTAGTTTTAGAGATAGACAAACCACCAGTCCAGTGTGCGTATTTACACGTGTAAACACATATACACATACATGCACATACAACGTTTACTGATGGGTCTTTGATGGGAATGACGTTTGACAGCACGCCTTAGAGGGACCTTGAGGCATTTAATGGAATTAACCAAATACAGGTTGTGCTGGAAATAGAAAATAGTAACAGCATGTTTAGGAAGGAACTGCAGATGCTGGAAAATTGAAGGTAGACAAAAATGCTGTAGAAACTCAGTGGGTGAGGCAGCATCTATGGAGCGAAGGAAATAGGCAATGTTTCGGGTCGAGACCCTTCTACAGTGTGGAAACAGGCCCTTCGGCCCACCGAGCCCGCACAAACCAACCAACGATCCCCGTTCATTAACACTGCCCTACACACACTAGGGGCAGGCTAGTATTACATTTTTATACTAAGCCAATTAACCTACAAACCCGTACGTCTGTGGAGTGTGGGAGGGAACCGAAGATGTCGGAGAGGGACAATAAGGTACCATTGATTGAACCATTAATAAGTAGCGGCCATTACACTGTATTTTTTTAAACAAGCATAAATGTAATCACTTATTGCAATAATATATACAATACAAGACATTCCCACCCCCACAATACCACAGTCTTGGAATAAAGGGGAGGTCATTTAAGACTGAGGTGAGAAAAAACTTTTTCACCCAGAGAGTTGTGAATTTATGGAATTCTCTGCCGCAGAGGGCAGTGGAGGCCAAGTCACTGGATGGATTTAAGAGAGAGTTAGATAGAGCTCTAGGGGCTAGTGAAGTCAAGGGATATGGGGAGAAGGCAGGCGCGGGTTATTGATAGGGGACGATCAGCCATGATCACAATGAATGGCGGTGCTGGCTCGAAGGGCCTAATGGCCTCCTCCTGCACCTATTTTCTATGTTTCTATGTTTCTAATACCAAATCTAAATTATCGAAACAAATATTCTTATACACTATTCTTATATAACTAAATATACTATTATACAACTACATTATAATCCTTGTGAATGTTTAATCAATAATGTTTTATTACTAATGTTTAATGTTTTATGTGTCATTCCTAACTGTCACTGTATGTCATGTTGTCACTTGCGGGCGGAGCACCAAGGCAAATTCCTTGTATGTGAATATACTTGGCCAATAAATTTATTCATTCATTGTGAATGATGCATTCCACCCCCCCCCCCCCCCCCCCCCGCGGTGCCCAGCGGACCCAGAAATCCCCCAGGGTCCCTCTCTAACACCACCCGGGCGCGGACTTAACCCCGGAAAAGGGGCAGGCAGCCAGCTCGGGCAGAGCCCTCTCCCGCCTGGTGGATGGCCAGCTTGTTCAAGAAGGAACTGCAGATGCTGGAAAATCAAAGGTAGACAAAAAGTGCTGGAGAAACTCAGCGGGTGCAGCAGCATCTATGGAGCGAAGGAAATAGGCAACGTTTCGGGCCGAAACCCTTCTTCAGACTGATGTAGGGTGGGTGGGGGCGGGAAGAAGAAAGGAAGAGGAGGAGCCAGTGGGCTGAGGGAGAGCTGAGAAGGGGAGGAGACAGCAAGGGTTACCGGAAATTGGAGAATTCAATGTTTATGCCGCTAGGGTGCAGACTGCCCAAGCGGAATATGAGGTGCTGCTCCTCCAGTTTCCAGTGGTCCTCACTCTGGCCATGGAGGAGGCCCAGGATAGTAGGGTCGGATTGGGAATGGGAGGGGGAGTTGAAGTGCTGAGCCACCGGGAGGTCAGGTTGGTTAATGCGGACCGAGCGGAGGTGTTGGGCGAAACGACCGCCAAGCCTGCGCTTGATCTCACCGATGTGGATCTGCTGACATCTAGAGCAGCGGATGCAATAGATGAGGTTGGAGGAGATGCAGGTGAACCTCTGTCTCACCTGGAAAGACTGCTTGGGTCCTTGAATGGAATCGAGGGGGGGAGGTAAAGCAACAAGTGTAGCATCTCTTGCGGTTGCAGGGGAAAGTGGTGGTACGGGGGGGGGGGGTGGATAGAGTTACGGTTGAACTGTTGGTTGGCTTATCAGGAGGGTGAGTGAGTGAGGATGTGTACGCCTCTCATCTCTGTCGGACACACCCTGCCCCACGTGTTGCTCAGGGATCTACAGAGAGTCTTTAATCTGCAGGAAGCACATGATAGCGAGCAGCTGCACTGGAGGCAGCGGCTGCTTTTACCCTCCCGCCGACACTGAGCGGGCTGTAGCTCACTGGACAACAGCTCTGAGCCCCCTCTCTGGGCGAGAATAGAGGGTGAATAGTAAATGCAGCTAGCCTCAGCCCAGCTACCTGGAGACTGCCCTCGCACCAACAACGCCCAGCCTGACCCATCCCAGAGCAGGAACCCCATGGAGTAAACACAGAATAACATTCTCTCTACTTCAACCCATCACCCACACTGACTCCACACTGTCCCATCGCCTGGTCCAGTTGGGTGACCCTTGTAGCCAGGGTCCGGAGGGCAAGGGGCACCGCCACTCCACCTAGTGTCCGTAGGGGGAGGTGCGGCTCTGCTGTCAGCGATCGATGGACTGGTGACGGGATCTAGGGGAGAGGGCAGGGCTGAAGATGTCCTGGTTGGGTTACTCCTGGGCCTGGCCAAGCTGGCCATCCGCGAGTCACAGCGCCAGGCGGAATAGGGCTCTGCCCGAGCCAGCTGCCTGCACCTTTACCGGGCTTGTATAATAGTTAGTAGTATATTTTTTTTTTTTTTTTTTTTTAAATATTTTTATTAGAAGCAAACATATTATTTTAAAGTATAGTTACATATAATAGTAAAAACTACTTTTCATATACATCACTTTTCTATTTTCAATTGTCGACTAATTCTGCTTCTAGTGTTTTTTTATATAGAAAGAGAAATAAAAGAATTACAAATATCAAAAAAGAGAAAATGTGGAATGAATTACTTATAATACGTCATTGGAGATAAGTTCGTAGATTATAAAGTATAACTTTTCATCTAATCCTGAGTCCAAGCATCAGTTGGGTTTTCATGGTGGGCCAATCTAACCCTTCAAATAGTTATTGAATGGAGCCCATATTTTAACAAAAAGTTCTTGTTTGTCCATTAAGACAAGTCTAATTCTTTCTAGATGTAGGGTCTCCGACATTTCCACAATCCACATTTTAATTGTGGGGGTTATAGGGCCTTTCCAAAATGTTAATATTAATTTTTAGTAGTACATTTGTAACATAGATGTTTGGAATCCAGTGTCTGAATAATTTGGTGATTTTGTAATATGGTGCTGTAAATATCACCAGCAACTTGTTCGTGACCAGCCATGTTGAAGCAATGGACATGAAAGTACACCAAGTTGACTTGGCTTGATGGTGGTGAGCATGTCACCAGGGTTTGGGTTTTTGTATCGTGTATGTAATCAAATAAATGATTTTTGATATTTAAAAAAACACAGTCCATTCGTTAATCCGTCAGTATAGGGTAGACCCCCCAGTCGAGGGCTTTCTATAAGGGAATCCTCCCTCTTTACATCGGGGACCTGGGGTGGGGAGTGTTGCACAGAGCTGTGGTGTGTAACTAATATTTGAGTCGGTTCACAAACTCGCCGGCCCTCAGTCACTGCTGCATCGAGGAAGAGACCGTGTTCCACGCGTATATGGAGCGTGAGAGGCTGCTGCCCCGGTACGAGTATCTGAATGGCGGTGCTGGCTCGAAGGGCCGAATGGCCTCCTCCTGCACCTATTTTCTATGTTTCTATGTTTCTATGAGAGAGGGAGGGAGAGAA
>NW_022630198.1:0-34860 GCF_010909765.2 Amblyraja radiata
CCGCTGGCCTTGGCAGTGAATGTATATATGACACAAGCTGTTAGGAGTTATATATTTTGTTTTAAAAAAATGACAGTGCCAATGCTTATAACGGTGCTATTACATTAATATCCTGTTCACGGGGCAAATTGATTCAGCTAACAGGATACACCAGCCAAAGTTTTAAGCGTTACATTTATGGTTTGCTAACATGGAAAAATCCTCAGTACAAGGCTTGCAGTCACAAACCTTTAGACACTAGCCTTTCACTGCAGCCAGAAAAGGAAATCTGCCTTAAAGCCACTAGAGGCATAGAGATGGTCTTGTGGTACCAATGTATTCTGCACTCCTTGATCAATCCTTTCCCACACCTTTATGTTTTATTAATATGTTCCTTTGTGTTTTTTTCACAATCATTGCATTTGGGTGTTTCTGCTGACATTCAGCTAGAAATAAGCACTTGACAGCACTTGAGGCTAGGTTCTGATTGCATGGTGACAGTATTTAAAAGCTTGCTTCTTTACTTGCCAATGTTTCCTTGATGGCAAACCATCTCGACCTACAAGATTGCTCTGCTATGCATCTAGATTATGGCTGATTCGTTTCATTTTCCTACGTGATCCTTACCTCTCTCGATTCTTCCAAAATCTAGAAATCTATCAATCTCCCATCATAAATTAACCCAATCTGATTGGATTAATTTATGATGGGCCTTAGATGGCATTGGGTCTCTATTCATTGGAGTATAGAAGGATGAGGGGGACCCTTGTTGAAGCTTACCGAATAGTGAAAGGCTTGGATAGAGTGTGTGGAGAGGATGTTTCCATTAGTGGAAGTCTAGAATCAAAGGCCATAGCCTCAGAATAAAAGGACGTACATTTAGAAAGGAGATGAGGAGGAATTATTTTAGTCAGAGTGTGGTGAATCTGTGGAGGCCGAGTCATTGGGTATTTTTTAATCACAGATTGGTGGATTCATGATTAGTAATGGCGTCAAGGGTTATGGGGAGAAGGCAAGAGAATGAGTTGATAGGGAAAGGTAGATCAGCCATGATTGAATGGCGCAGTAGACTTGATGGGCCGAATGGCCTAATTCTGCTCCAATTTTGTGAATCTCCGTTTTGTAGAAAAAAAGAATGTTCTCCGGAGATGTTGCCTGACCTGCTGAGTTTATCCAGCACTTTGTACCTTTTGTCAATCTCTGTTTTGTTTTGGATATATTCAGTAACTAAGCATTCACAGCCATTGGAGTAGAGAGTACAAAAGATTCACCAACCTCTGGGTGAAGACATTTCTCCCCATCTCAGTCCTGAAAGGGTAGTCTTTAATTCTAGTACTGTGACTTCTGGTACGCGATTCCTCAGATTCCTCAACCAGGAGGAACATCATCTCTATTTCAAGACAAGAATAAGAATATATCATTTATTTTTAAATGATTAATTGAGAAAATTAATGAGAATTGTGGATGTGGAAGAGTGGAATAAAGAACCATGTACCATTAACCACACCTGGGCAAATGTTCTAGGAATTAGTCTAAACCCCACAATGGGAAGTAGGGGATTTAAATTCAAGTAATTTAAATTAAATTAATCGAGAAATTAATCACCTTAAATTAATTTGAATTAAGATTGGGTTACCATGAAATTATCAGATTACAGTCATAGAAACATAGATTTGTACTGTACAGAATATAGCCCTGGTCCAACACATCCATTCCAATCCTTTTGATCATCTACATTCATCCAATTTGCCTGCATTAGGACTGTTTCCTCCTATTGATTGCATAATTAAGCATTTGTCTAAATGTCTCTGAAACATGGTGATTATCTCTGGCTTCACCGCCTTCTCTGATTCTCTTTAATACTCCTTCCTTTCCTCTTGTTTTGATTCCGCTACCATGGCAAAGATATGTTGACCATCTGCCCATTCTTTGCTTCCAAACACCCACATCCCATGAACAAACAAAATTTAAAAAGCAGGGGACGCCCATACATGCATTCGGGTTATAGAAATTATAGAAATCTGAAATGAATTAAATAAACACTTTTTTAACTACCCTTGTTTATTGACACATGCACAGATGATATCTGTTCGCATAATAGAAATTGTGATACATCTACTTTTCTAGGAATGTACCAAGCACGTGCCATCAGGGTAGGCAAGGAAGGCAGTGCCTACCCTGACTAAAATTATAAAATGGTCATTATTATATATAAAATATATATAAAATATATATAAAACATATATAAAATGGTCATAAATAGTAAAGGCACGGGAGAATTATGCTTCCCTCATCTCGATCTCAGGGAGGCATAAATCTCCCGTGCCTTTCATCCGCAGTACATTTAAAACACGGATGTATGTACTACTCACGTGCTGTCGACGATGCTTCAAGCCATCAGTGGCAAAGGTCCGTAAAGGCAGCTGGAATTCTGCCTTTACACCATGGACTGCGTGCATGTGCTGCGCTGCGCATGCGCATGCGCAAGTTTCTTGGCGGGTTTTTCAAAGATGGATAGTGATTACCTGACGAGTTTCTCGAAGCAAATTTTCACGGAAAAGACCAAAATAATTGAAAATGGCAGACCAACGCCGGAACTTAAAGAATTTCAACAGCGCAAAGGAACAAAAATAATTAGAACATTTAAAACAGCCTGGAACAACAGGAAACAAAGAGAGAAGAATGGATTTCATGTACAAATAATATGGTAAGTACATTTCTTTGAGCTATATGTTTTAAAATACTTTATTAAGAGATAGGACCTATTGAAGACAAATTACTTGATAAAAGTCGAGAGAACAATCTGCGCATGCGCGGTTTCCAAGTTTTTTTAAAGTCGACTGACAGCTCGCCGGGGAGAGAACAATCTGCGCATGCGCGGTTTTCAAGATTTTTAAAAGCCACTGCCTACCCTGACTCACAGCACGTGCCTGGAATGTACACACCCTCTTCCCAGTAAAGCAGGGGTCACCTGCAATGTAACTTTTCGGTTGCAAGCTCTGCTTTACAGACGGTGTTTTCAAAGCTTCATGTGTTTGAAGATTCCTGATTCCAGCTGCAAACAAGATAAATTGCACACAAAAAATAGAGTCCAATTAACAAAAAATTACGGGGAAGCCAGGCATAAGATGGAGTTACAGTATTTATTCCTTTTACTGGACAGTTACTTCAATGTTCTCTGTTCATTATTCTTGGCATGTGGACATAATTGCCATGGATAGAATGCCATGTGGAAACAGCCCTTTCGGCCCAACTTGTCCACACCGCCCAACGTGCCCCATCTACACAAATCCCACCAACCTGCATTTGGCCCTTATCCCTCTAAACCTTTCCATGTACCTGTCTAATTGCTTCTTAAACTTTACGATAGTCCCTGTCTCAACTACCTCCTCCTGCAGCTCATTCTTTACACCCACCACCCTTTGTGTGAAAAAGTTACCCCTCAGATTCCTATACAATCCTGCCAGGTCAACATTTATTGCCCATCTTCAATAGCCCTTGAGAAGATGGTAGTGAGACACACATCTTTGTATTTTGAAATCATGGGCAGTCACTCTTAACTAACCTCTCAAATTCAGCTCTTTGGTCCATGCTTGCAGCAATCCTGTATTGTAGTCTGGAGCCACTGGGCTTAGTGAAATATAATATTGGCATTAATGAGGAGGTCAGTAAGCAAAGGATCTTCAACCTGATGCATTAACATGGTTTCCCTTTTCACAAATACTGCCTGTCCTGCTGATAGTTTCCAACAATCCTTTATTGAAGACGATGCACCATTGGCAACATCTTCCATGTATTCCTGATGAATGGGTGGTGATTAGGCAGATTGTATATGTCTTCTATGATGAGTCTGAAGAAGGGTCCCCATACGGAATGTCTGTCCACTCCCCCTCACTGATAGGCACAAAGTGCTAAAGTAATTCAGCGGGTCAGGCAGCATCTCCGGAGAAAAAGGATAAGTGACATTTCAGGTTGGGAGCCTCCTGCAGACTCCCCCCACTAATACTGCCTGATCAATTGAGTTTCTCCAGCACTTATGCTTTGGATTAGTGTTAAATAGAGTCATACAGCACAGCAACAGGGTCTTTGGTCTATGTTAACCACCCTGGGACACAGGATTATCACATAAAAGAAGATTAAACAGACTGGACAATTCTCTGGATATATTCAAAATTTAGCTCATAGGGCTAACGGAATCAAGGGATATGGGGAGAGAGCAGGAACGGGGTACTAATTTTGGATGATCAGCCATGATCATATTGAATGGCGGTGCTGGCTCGAAGGGCCGAATGACCTACTCCTGCACATATTGTCTATGTTTCTTCGTTTACTGTCGTCAATCAGTTTGCACTTGATATCTGTGCTTGCTGCCTTGCGTACTGTTGTGCTTTCACCTTGGCCTCCAGGCAGTGTTACAGTGCATTCAGAAGTGTATTCAGACCCCTTCACTTTTTCCACATTTTGTTACGTTACAGCCTTATTTAAAAAAAAAAAAGATCATCAATCTACACACAATACCCCAGAATGAAGAAGCGAAAACAGGTTTTTAGCAAAGTAATTATCACATTTACATAAGTATTCAGACCCTTTGCTACGACACTCAAAATTGAGCTTAGGTTCATCCTGTTTCCATTGATTATCCTTGAGATGATTCTACAACTTGTTTAAATTGATTGGACATGATTTGGAAAGGCACACACCTATCTATATAAGGTCCCACAGTGCATGTCAGAGCAGAAACCAAGCCATGAAGAAATTGTTTGTAGACCTCCGAGACAGGATTGTGTCGAGACACATATCTGGGGAAGGGTATAAAACAATTTCTGCAGCATTGCAGGCCCCGAAGAGCATAGTGGTCTCCATCATTCTTAAATGGCAGAACTTTGGAACCATCAGGACTCTTCATAGAGCTGGCCGCTCGGCCAAACTGAGCAATCGGGGGAGAAGGGCCTTGGTCAGGGAGGTGACCAAGAACCCGATGTTCACTCTGACAGAGCTCCAGAGTTTCTCTGTGGAGATGGGAGAACCTTCCAGAAGGACAATTATATCTGCGGCACTCCACCAATCAGGCCTTTATGGTAGAGTGGCCAGACGGATGCCTCTCCTCAGTAAAAGGCGCATGACAGCCCCCTTGGAGTTTGCCAAAAGGGATGTTTTCTCTGGTGCTCTGGTCTGATTAAACCAAGATTGAACTCTTTGGCCTGATGCCAAGCGTCACATCTGGAGGAAACCAGACACCGCTCATCACCTGGCCAATATCATACCTACGGTGAAGCATGGTGGTGGCAGCATCATGCTGCGGGGATGTTTTTCAGCAGCAGGAACTGGGAAACTAGTCAGGATTGAGGGAAAGATGAACGGAGCAAAGTACAGAGAGATCCTTGATGAAAACCTGCTCCAGAGTGTTCTGGGCCTCAGACTGGGGTGGAGGTTCCAACAGGAACCTTCCAACAGGACAACGACCCGAAGCACACAGCCAAGACAATGCAGGAGTGGCTTTGTGACAAGTCTGTGAATGGCCTTGAGTGGCCCAGCCAGAGCCCGGACTTGAACCCGATCGAACATCTCTGGAGGGACCTGAAAATAGCTGTGCATCGACGCTCCCCATCCAACCTGACAGAGCTTGAGAGGATCTGCAGAGAAGAATGGGGGAAATTACCCAAATATAGGTGTGCCAAGCTTGTAGCGTCATACCCAAGAAGACTTGAGGCTGTAATCGCTGCCAAATGTGCCTCAACAAAGTACTGAGTAAAGGGTCTGAATACTTATGTAAATGTGATATTTCAGTTATTTCTTTTTAATTACTTTTCACTTTTTTATTGTGGGGTATTGCGTGTAGATTGATGATAAAAAAAAATGAATTAAATCCATTTTTGAATAAGGCTGTAACGTGACAAATTGTGGAAAAAGTGAAGGGGTCTCTGACCTGAAACTTCTTGAATGCACTGTTGACAAGTTGGAGAAAAGCACAAACCTGCAGGCGCACAACAATGAGAGGCTGTTTTGACCTAGCTGTCTTTGCCTTGGGATTCTTCCTTATTTATTTCAATTGCTTTTCTGCCAGGTGGGCCACTCCATGATATCCCGTCACTGCTTGCATGGAGTTTTTTCATGGGTAATGGCTCAGATGCGAGTTTAGGCTTTTATCTTCATTTGTAATAAAAAGAGGAAATGCTGGATACACTCAGCAGGCCAGGCAGTGTCTGCAGAAAGAGAAACAAAATTAATGTTTCAGGTCAGAGACTCTTCATTTCAAACAGTATCTGCAGCTTTTTGATTGTCTGCACCCGCTTTGAACAGAAGCTCGATGGTGCAACACCCACTCACTCTGCCAGTCTCGTACCGTGGAAAGCAACTGATCTGGCTGGAGTTCCTGTATGGATCAGCTGGCAGAGGCATTCACAGACATACTTAACCCTCACTGGACCATTCTAAGATCCCCACCTGCTTCATGAAGACCACTTTCATTCCGGTGCAAAGAAAAGTAAGGTAGCATTATGACTGTTATGACTGCTTCCAGAGATTGGCAATGGTGCACATTAACTCCAGCCTCCCTTGATCCACTGCATTTTGCGTACCATCGCAATAGGACCACAGCAGATGCCATCTCCCTGGTTCTATACTAATCTCTGGGATACCCAGACTACAAGGACTCCTATGTTAGGCTCCTATTTATAGCTCCGTCTTCCATGCTGTAATCCCATCCATACTCATCTCCAAACGCCTGGACCTAGGAATCACCATCCCGCTCTGCCACTGGATCCTCAGCACTCTGACCCACAGACCCCAATCAGTGAGGATAGGTGACAACACTTCCTGCATAATCATTCTCAACACTGCTACCCTGCAAGGATGCGTTCTCAGTCCCCTATTATACTCCCTATATATTCATGGCAGTATGGCCAAATTTGACAAGTACGGCCAAACTCCATCAACAATAATATAGCTATCTCTTGATCATCCAGCGTACCAAATGAAGGTGAATTCCTGTAATTTCCATTCTAAAGGAGCTACCCAAATACAATTATTTTGCCTGGCAATGGAACAGAGGATCATGGCAACTGATTATTTTCGATCTGGATTGCATTTGGGATGCTTATTAACCTGTGCAAACCAGATTTAATTTTCTGAGAGGTGTCCAAATATCTTGTATGAATGAAAATGTTGAGTCTTAGAAAATTAAAAAATCTTAACATTAAAATAGAGAAACAAGGAACTGCAGAGGCAGGTTTACAAAATAAAAACAATACTGGAGCAACTCAGCAGGTCAGGCAGCATTTCTAGAAGACAAGGAAAGGTGACTTTCCCAAAATGTCACCTATCCATGTGCTTCAAAGAATGGACAGCTGAGAGAACACCTGATAAAAGTTTCTAAAATTATGAGAGACAAAGATAGGGTGGATGGTCAGAACCTTTTTGTCAAAGACTGGAGGGCCCAGCTGTAAGGTGAGAGGGGCAACGTTTAAAGATGTGTTTTTTACGTAGATGGGTGCCTGGAACATGTTCCAGGGGTGGTGAAGGCAGATATGATGGAGGCATATAAGAGGCTTTTGCACAGGCACATGGATATGCAGAGAATGGAGGGATATCGATCACTTGCATGCAGAGGAGATGGTTTTATCTTGTCATCTGGTCCAGCATGCACATAATGGACCAAGTGCCTATTTATGTGCTCTACTTTTCTATGTTCTGGACTAGAGCATGATAAGAACAAGGGACATAATTAATGTACTTCTAATGTTCCATTCATTTGTCTCTTTTTTCAGTGCATTAACCAGTAGTGTTTATTCCAAGGGTGATTGGGTTAACACATTTTCTTGTAAATTGATTGATATAAGATGTCCTGGGGTAAACTTGTGTTGAACCAGTGTACAATTTTCACAATAATTCAAACAGATTTACAAATGAGGCTGTTAATTATATCTACTTGCTCATATTTGATATCACTCTGTGTGTGTGAGATGTGTTTGTTTACCTGTGTGCACATATGTGTTTAGTTTATGTGTGCTTTTCCTTTCTATGATCCAAAAGGCATGCAAAAAATGTGCAAAATTACAATAAAGAATGAACAATAAGGAATTTTCGAAAATGTCTGAAAATGTTTGTCAGGTTGTCCACACTCAAATGAATGCAACAAAAAAATATAAGAAATAGGACCAGGGGGAGACAAACAATCCCTGGACTCAGCCATTTAGTATGAGCTTGGTTTTAATTTCACTTTCCTGCTGGATCTCCATAATCCTTGATTCTTGCTCACCTCTGTTTCACACATCACAGAAATGCTGAAACCCTCAATCTATTCCCCTCATAATTTTATACACTTCTATAATATCACCCCGATGCAGTCTCCTGCACCCCCCAGTCTATGGCATCTTTCCTATGTCAATGTGACCAAAACTGAACACAAGTCTCCTAACCTAGCCTGTGTAAGAAGGAACTGCAGATGCTGGTTTAAACCGAAGATAGACACAAAAAGCTGGAGTAACTCAGCGGGACAAGCAACATCTCTGGAGAGAAGGAATGGGTGACGTTTTGGGTCTGAAGAAGGGTCTCGACCCGAAACATCACCCATTCCTTCTCTCCAGAGATGCTGCCTGTCCTGCTGAGTTACTTCAGCTTTTTGTATCTATCCTAACGTAGCCCCACCAACAATCTGTATAACCACCACATAACATCTTAACTTTGGTATTCATTTCCCTGACTCTTGAAGGCCAGTGCGCCAAAACTATTCTTTAGCATTGCATCTAGCGGTGACACCGCTTTCAGGGAACTCATAGATAACCTCTGCTCCACCGCACGCCCCAGGGACCCGACCATGAAGTGCTTGCCCAGATTTGACCTCAAAATTCAAAACCTCACACTTATCTGAATTAAACCCATTAGCCCACTTGCTCAGCTGATCGAGATCCCACTGTAATTTTGATACGATGTGATAGAAAGATATGATATGATACAATATAACTTTATTTATCCCAGGAGGAAATATCTGAATATCTGCATATCCAGGAGGGAAGATAACCATCTTCACTGTCAACCCATACCAACTATTTTTTAGTGAATTTTTAGTTAAAGCCTATTTTTTAGTACATTCTCATCTAAATCATTGATATAGATGGCAAACAGCAATGGGCCTAGCATCTCTCTCTGAGACACAGCACTAGTCACAGGCCTCTGGTCTTAAAACAACTTCCGAACAATATTTCCTGCCTTGAAGCAAATTCTGAATCCAGTTAGCTAGTCAAGTCAAGTCAAGTCACATTTATTTCTATAGCACATTTAAAAAACAACTCTCGTTGACCAAAGTGCTTTACATTGGTGGAGGTGCTAATGTTATACAACAGTGGTTCACAGATTAAGTACTTACATAAATACATACATATAGTCCTCCCTCAGAGGACGTCAAGAAAGGCTTGAGATTAAAGATGAGTTTTAAGTCTCGACTTAAAAGAGTCGATGGAGGGGGCAGTTCTGATGGGAAGAGGGATGCTGTTCCACAGTCTAGGAGCTGCAACCGCAAAGGTGCGGTCGCCCATGAGCTTATGCCTAGACCGTGGGATGTTCAGTAACCAAAAGTCGGCCGATCTGAGGGACCTGGAGGTGGTGTGGTGGGTAAGCAGATTTTTTATGTAGGTGGGGGCAAGCCCGTTAAGGGCTTTGTAAACATAAAGAAGGATCTTGAAATTTATTCAGAACCGCACAGGGAGCCAGTGGAGAGAGGCCAGGATCGGGGTGATGTGGTCCCTTTTTCGTGTGCCCGTCAGGAGTCTCGCTGCAGCTTTTTGGACCAGTTGCAGGCGGGACAGGGAACATTGGCTGATGCCAGTGTAAAGGGAGTTGCAGTAATCGATGCGGGAGGAGATAAATGTGTGGATGATCTTTTCGAGGTCATCAAACTGGAGGAATTGTTTTATTTTAGTTATCGTCCGAAGCTGGAAGAAGCTAGCTTTTACCACAGCATTGACTTGTTTGTCAAATTTCAATGCTGAGTCAAATATCACGCCAAGGTTTTTGATGTGAAGTTTGAGTAATGGGGTAAGGCTTCCAAGGCTGCCTGCTATCGTTTTGATTGAGTCCGAGGGGCTGAGAAGGATGATCTCCGACTTACTCTCGTTTAGTTGGCGAGCTCTCTCTCTCTGGATCCCATATGATCTAACTTTCCAAAGCAGCCTACCATATAAAGAAATAAATCGGAAGAAAGTGTAGATGGATTGGTCAGTAAGCTTGCAAGTATCTTTAATGATGACACCAAATTTGGAGAGTTCCTGACATGTTTGCCTACATTGGGAGGCATTGAGTATAAGAGTAGGAATTCATGTTACAGCTTTATAAAACATAGGTTCGGCTTTATTTGGATAAATGTGTATAGTTATCTGTAACCCCATTACAGGATGGATGTGGGGGTTTAGAGAGAGGTTAGAGGATGTTTACCAGGATGCTATCTGGATTTTACTTCGGAGTCACGTGAGTGACTACGTGAAGAACCCGCTCAGTGCGCAGGCGCGGCATTACGCCAGCAGTGCAACAGCGGCGGCAGCTGGAGTCAGGCTCTCTAGCTGCACTTTAAAACGGACCGTCAGGTAAGTATACGGTGCGTGAGGAATAACGAAGAGGAGAGTGGAGTTGTGTTTTGCTTTGCAGAAAAATGTCGACACAACTTAGAAAACTCTCCAAGAGAACTGCCCCCGCTTTAACTCCACCAGAGGAGCGTTCCATTCCAGCGGGGCAGCAACTGGCGGCAGCGTCGCTCTCAGAGCGTTTCGCTATCCCCGAGACCGAGCCGAGCCCAGTCTTGCCAAAGCCTGCACGGCAGACTGGGAAAGCGGCCAGGAAGTCCAACCGGCCGGTCATCTCCGATTCGTCGGAGGGGGACATGTCTCCACCAAAGCGGAGCAGAGACAGCCGCCTGAGCTGCATTCAGCAGCTCCTGGAGCAGGTGCTCCACCGGGACACGCAGCAAGAGCGCTCCCGGGGAGGAAGGACAGGTACCTCCTCCACAGTGTCTTGTGCACTGCCCTCTGCTCCCTCATTACTGGAGGCTAGCATTGGTGACCAGGGCTGGGCTGGTCTGGAACAGGGGCAGGCGGACGAATTCGGGAGTATGCCAGGGGTGCAGGAACATGAAGAGCTGTTGGGTGTGGTGGACCGCTTTGTAGCAACCTCACGGGCTGGAGCACCGCTGGAACCAAGAATGGCGGCCAGCATCAATCATCTGTCCAACAAGCCGTTACTGGAAAAAGTGCTCGCTGAGGTGCTGGAACAACACACAGCACCAGAAAACTGTGAGGCAATCAAAGTCAAGAGTGTCAACAGCCAAATCTGGGGGCATGTGGGGACACACATCAGGACCCAAGAACTTAAGCTACAGCGGATCCTAAGGCTCCTGACGTCAGCCATCACAGCCTTTGCTCGTTCCGTGGAGACCACGGAGATGGATACCTGCCAGCAGGATGTGCTGGCATTGATGTGTACCACACAATTTGAGATAAACAATCTCCGGAGGGAAAACATAAGACCTGCCCTCAACCCCAAATTTTCTGGCTTGTGTAAAGCCCCAGCTGCGGAGACGGACGCACTGCTATTTGGGAAGGATCTCAGTAAAAAACTGAAGGAGATGGAGGAAGCATCGAAAACCTTCGGCCTAATGAGGGCAGGCCCCGGGACGAGCAAAACAAGACCTCCGATAGCCAAGCGGCAGCACCCCACGGCATCCACCAGTCGACGTCCGCAATATGGGACTGGTGAACGCTTGGGGTCCGCACATTATCCCCAAAGATCTTTTTTAGATCAGGGCCCACAGCGGACCCCCTGGAAAATGCGCCTCCCCCCAACATCGCCAGCACGTCAGAACAGAACATTCAAGAAAGCAAAGAAACAGAATCGCCAATAATCATGGAGGTAGGTGGGTCTGGTTCCTACCAGCATATAGAGAATAAGGGTGCTTTACTAACAGGGGGGAGATTACACTTGTTTAAAGAAGCATGGGGTATGGTCACGAGTGACAAGTATATACTCAACAGCATTAGTGGATATAAAATTCAGTTTATACCAGAAAAAACGCCGCCAGTTCAACATTGGCCCCAAAGGGTATTTTCTCCCTCCGTCAAAGAGCAACGGGAGGGACAAGCTGAACTGGTGAGACTTATCACAAAGGGGGTCATAGAAAAGACCAAACATGAACCCTTGGAATTTGTATCCAATATATTCACCAAAACCAAAAAAGATGGTGGATGTCGCATCATCATTGACTTAACATCACTAAACAAGTTTGTTAAGTATATACATTTCAAAATGGAAACATTTGTTACTGCTACACAACTGATTTCCAAAGGATACTACATGGCAAGCATTGATCTCAAAGATGCTTACTATCTAATACCCATACATAAGGATCATAGCAGATACCTAAAATTTATCTGGATGGGGCAGCAGTGGCAGTACAAAGCATTGCCCAATGGGCTCACTTCAGCCCCAAGATTATTTACAAAAATATTGAAGCCAGCCATGGCAATACTAAGGAAACAAAAACATATTGTCATGGCATACTTGGATGATATCCTCATAGTGGGGAAAACAATGGAACTGGCTGTGGCAGCAGTCTCAGCTACAAAACAGCTCCTTGAAACTCTGGGGTTCGTCGTACATCCAGAAAAATCTAAGTTAAATCCATCCACTATCATGGACTACCTGGGTTTCACAATTAACTCAGTCCATATGACTGTTACTCTGCCAAGGCAGAAAATGATTGGATTAGCACAATCATGCAATAACTTAATGGTCAACAAAATGCCAACTATTCGACAAGTAGCAACAGTAATTGGAAAAATGGTAGCAGCATTCCCGGCTACACAATTTGGACCTTTGCACTATCAAAATTTACAAAGAGCAAAGGTACAGGCACTAAAACGACATAGAGGTCACTATGATCGTGTCATGATATTACCCACGGAAGCAATATCAGAGCTACAGTGGTGGACACAAAATGTTTGGCATAGTTTTAGTCCTATTATCATCACTAACTCTACTTTAGTTCTTCAGACAGATGCCAGTGCTCAAGGCTGGGGAGCAACTAACTCCATATCCAGCACAGGTGGTAGATGGACTAACCCAGAGTCATCATTACTATCCACACTGGGCATTAACTATTTAGAAATGTTGGGCGCCTTTTATGGTTTAATAGCATATGTATCCAATATGCAGCACTTGCATGTTCGGTTACAACTTGATAATACTACGGTGGTGGCTTATATTAACCATATGGGCGGCATAAAATCTTTATCATGCGACAAATTGGTCAATATGATTTGGCAATGGTGTGTCGAAAGACATATTTGGCTTTCAGCTACCTATCTACCAGGTAAGCTAAACACAGTGGCAGACACCAGGTCACGCAAATTCAATGACAACGTCGAATGGATGTTAAACCCTAAAGTATTTGCTAAAGTTGTCAAGCAATATGGAATGCCAGATATCGATTTATTTGCATCAAGACTAAATCACCAGGTACCTATGTATGTCGCTTGGGAACCAGACCCAGAGGCAGCAGCGGTAGATGCCTTCGCGCTGGATTGGGGAAAGTTCTTTTTCTATGCCTTTCCCCCCTTCTGCCTCATCAGTCGGGTACTTCGCAAAATACAGATGGACTCTGCTTCTGGTATTTTGATGGTGCCCGACTGGCCTACACAGCCATGGTTCCCAGTACTACATGACATGGTGGTAGAATCACCTATGGTGTTTCCCAGTGATCCAGGACTATTAACTCACCCAGTATCAGGCATAAGCCACCCATGCCATGAAGGCATTAAACTCCTGGGTTGCAGGTTCTGAGCAGACCTTACCTGGACCTGGGATTGTCCGAACAAACCATCACCACCATGTCAGCATCCCTTCGAACATCCACCAAAAGGCAGTACTTAACCAACATCAAAAAATGGGAAAAGTACTGCCAGGAAACAGGGACAACATATGAAACAGCCACAGTAACCAACGTATTGGAGTTCCTAGCCTATCTACACCATCATGAAGGGATCAGCTACAGTGCCATCAACACAGCACGTAGTGCTCTTTCCGCTTACCTCAAACCAGCAGGACATCAGGCAATGGGTGGTAAAACTTATGAGGGGCATTTATAATATTAAGCCCCCCAAGCCCAGGTATACCCATATTTGGGACATCAGTGTCGTCCTGACATACCTCAGGGAATGGCCACCAGCTAGATCCCTCAGCCTCGAGCAGTCAACACTGAAATCGCTCATGCTGATGGCACTCGTATCCGCTCAGAGGGTCCAGTCACTACACAAATTAAGACTGGACAACATGGTGACAACCTCAGATCAGATCACATTCATTCTACAAGGTCTGGTGAAACAAAGCAGGCCAGGAACATCCAATCCACTAGTAGTATTCCGGGCCTACCCACCAGAGCCACGATTATGTGTGGTGACCCATCTACTACAGTATATAGACACAACCCACAACATCAGAGGGAGTGAACAAGCCTTATGGGTCAGCCACAAAAAACCTCATGGCCGGGTAACAAGCCAAACCATCTCAAGATGGCTAAAACAGGTACTGACAGCTGCCGGGATAGATATTAATATCTTTAAATCTCATTCCACTAGGGCAGCGTCCACATCAGCGGCAGCAAGAATGGATGTACCTATTGACCTCATTCTGAATACAGCAGGATGGTCAAGGGAATCAACATTCAGAACGTTTTACAACAAGCCGTTGATGAAACCTGATTTATTTGCAGCAAAAATATTAGAAGCTGCAAATATTTAATTTAAGCCCGGGGGAGCAATTTATTTTGTTATTGTTAATAAATACCTTTTTGTTTCTTGAAAAACAGATTCATTGGTTAATTACGATAACACTTCCTCCCTCAAGAACTTCGGCAGTGAGTGAATAAAACTGTTACACGGTTTGAAATCACAGAGCTTTGAAATCTTCACGTAGTCACTCACGTGACTCCGAAGTAAAATAGTAAGATTAAACGAGAACTTACCAGTTTGAAGTTTGATCTGTATTTTATGAGGAGTTACGATGAGGGATTACGTGCCCTCCGCTCCCACCCTCATTATATGGATCAAACTGATAAATTGATGTCTCTTTTTCTTTACTATGTTTACTTCAAATACTTGTGTCTATCTGTGATTCCACACCGCTGCTTGGAAGTATGCCGCGCCTGCGCACTGAGCGGGTTCTTCACGTAATCCCTCATCGTAACTCCTCATAAAATACAGATCAAACTTCAAACTGGTAAGTTCTCGTTTAATCTTACTATTATAGGGTATTTGCTAGGAGTAGAAACTGGACAAACTTGAAGTGTTTTCTCTAGAGCATTGGAGTCTGAGGGGAGACTCAATAGCCGTTTAGAACATTTTTGGGAGGCATAGGTACGATTGATAGACAGAATCATTTTCCCAGGGTGGAAATGTCAAATACTAGAGGGCATAGCTCCAAGGTCAAAGAGGGAAAGTTTAAAGGAGACTTGTGAGGAAGTTTATAACTCAGAGAGCAGTGGGTGCCTGGAACATGCTCCGGGAGTGGAGGTGATGTAAACAGATATGATAATGGCATTTACATGATGTTTATTCAGGCACAAGAATATATAGGAATATGGACCATGTGCGGGGAGAAGGGGCTAGTTGAATCTAGCGTCATGTTCAGCACAGACCTGGACCAAAGAGGCTATTTTTGTAAACTAATGTTCAGTGTAATATGCTGTAGGTTGGATAATCTACTCAATTTTAGTCTTAATTTGATTCATTCCTTATGTGTCTTTTTTGATCCACTCTTTAATAATCAATTGATAAATAATTTCCTTACCAGTACAAAACAAGACGGTGCAGGATCAGTGCAGAAGGTGCAGGATCAGTTCATCTTCACATGTAAACATTGTCCCTTCCAAACATTAATTGATATTGTTTAAAAGATCAATTGACAGTCCAAATAATCAGGTTACTTGCTAATTGGATTGAATGTGCCGCACACATATGCGCACACACACACACACACACACACACACACACACACACACACACACACACACACACACACACACACACACACACACACACACACACGCACACATACACATACACGCACACACGCATACACGCATACACACGGACAAACTCCAAGAACGTTTCTGTTTCTATTCTGTGAATTAAAAATGATGGAGTGGTGGGAAAAATCAGTCAAAAATGTTTTGCCTTATAATATCCATTGGAATTCAGTTGGAAAATGCTTCTGAGTAGAAAATAAGTGAAAGCAGCAATGGTCTTGGTTTTAAGGTCACGCAGTTAAGTCAGTCATTTCCAATGTGTCGGCTCATGCAGGAAGGTTAATCATTGCTGGGTAGCACAGGCCAATAGGTTGTGCATGTTTAATAACTGCTGAGTTCAAATCATGGCATTGAACATTCAGGGTAGAAACAGTCCCTGTAGCCCATTCGCTCATGAAAGTTTATGCTCCACATGAGCCTCCGTTTATTCATCTCACCCTATTATCATAAACCTCCATTCCTTTCTCCCTCCAAGGGTTTAACTAACCTTCCTGTTAAATTCCAAAAGGGTTTGTTGAAAATAGGCATCAGTAAAAGAGTACAGAAGAAAACTGATGGTAAAACAATATATTTTTTTATAAAACCTGTTTATTTTTGTCTATTATCTAAATTACAAACTTAATAAAGAATGAAAATCTTACAAGATTTGGATGAGTTGATCTCTCCCAAGTTTTGGACTTGCTCAGTCATCTGGGTCATCACTGATCTGTATTCTGAAATGGTGTTAGTTCCATGGTGTGACTGGGTCTCACCCAAACTCAGTAGATGTTTCACAATTTCATCTCCTTGTTTTTCAGCTTTCCAGAGAACAAGGTCCAACATTCCTTCAGGTCTCCCCTTGGTCTCCGATACTCCAGAGAAAATATAAGAATGAGGCCATTCATCTCCTCATGCCAGCTCTGCTCTGCCATTCAATAAGATCATGCTTGATCATTTCATCCACTGAAGGATATTGGTGAACCAAATGATTTTTTACCATGACTAATAACTGGGATTCAAGCTAATTTCTCCCATTTTAATCCTTCAAGCACCAGTCTATTCATTTAACAATGCAGTTACCATACACCTAGAGAGGATGAGTCAAATTTAGGAGGTCCATGTACCGAAATCACTGGACTGGCAGGAAAACCAAATGTAATTGCTAGTGGAATGTCAACCTTATTCTCTGGAAAGCTAAAATACAAATACAAAGAGATGAAATTGTGTATCATGAGCAGAATTTGGGTGAGGTCCCAATGGGAACACTGCATTCATTCTGAGATAGCACATCCCATACATGATGCATTAATAATGCAACGGATGCAACACAAATTTATTGGATTTACACCAAAGAACTAAATAACGGCAGGTTGCTTAAACTAGTCTTATAATCACCATAATATCGCAGATTAAGAAGGGGAAAGATTGGACTATTTAAGGTGTTTAAAGGATTTGGTAGGGGAGGCAGACAAATTATTTCCTTCGCTAAGTGAGTCCAGATGCAGGAGAATGTTTTTGTAATTACCCCTTGATCTGATGTGCTTTATAAATTCCACATTTTCTAGCATTGTCAATGGAAAGTATATCTGGTCTACTTAGCTCCATCCAACCCTCTTTCTGCATCTTTCTTTTGTACATGTATAACCTCCACATTCTCAGCACCCTTGGTGAAGAAACTCCTATGTTAATGTGACACACACAACACCACACTTAGTTTTTGTGGTTCTTTACATGGTCTTTAAGTGTTATGAAGCATTGTCAATGCAAGTTTACCTTATGGAGCCATTATTAATGCCCACACCAGAGGAATGTGCATTTAGCATTTCTCAACAAATGTGCGGGTGGTGATTGCAGTATTTAATTATTAAGCTCTAATTCTGGGTAAATCAGGAATTCTAATAGTCACCTGCAATTGGCATCTACTTCCCTCAAGAGGAAAAATGTGGCTTAGTCCCGGTTTAACCCTTCAGTATCAAAATCTATACTTAGTTTGATATATAATGGAGGTTGCAGAGAGCATTAACCTCCTATTTTGATTTCTGCTGCCTTTAGCTTTTTTGTTCAATCAGAGAATTTCACACCTGTCTGACACTTTGCGAATTATATTCACATAATGCGGGTGCAATTCAATTGGAATTTGAGCAAAATTATAAAATAATTATCAGTAATTAACAAACAAAGGCATCGTTAAGAAACAACTTCATAAAAAGGGACCTTTGTACCACTCAGTGTCTTCGCGTAATTACAATTGGCTGCTGAAAGGATTCTTAACTGTAGTTGTGGATTAAACGCAAAAACAAAAGATTTATTATAATACATTCAATATATGGCTGGGAATAAACTGCTAAAATAACAAGCCAATATTGTGGTAAATATTACACAGATTCTCACATCACAATGATGTCAACACACACTGTTCTGTTATAATTTACACAAATTCTAAACATCAATAGATCATTAGCCATAAAAGACTCTGGAAGACGAGTAAAAGTGCATTTCCTAATATTGCAGTTTAAAACTTTTGGGTTCTGCAAAGTACATTTAGCCTAAGATCTAAAAACTACAGAATATGGGTGTAGGCCACTGAGGAAAGTGAAGATACCAAATAGGATGTTAGCCTTCATTAGCCAGGGCATACAATATCAAAGTATGGAGGTCACAGTATAAATTTGTAACACTTTATTTGCATTCCAGCTGGAATATTGATTACCACACTATAGGAAGGGTGTGAATGTAATGGAAAAGTGCAGAAGATATTTAGCTTGATGTTGACACAAGGAACTGCAGATGCAAAACATAAAGTGCTGGAGTAACTCAGCTGGTCATGCAGCTTCTGTGGAGGGAATGGATAGGTAGTGTTTATTTCCAGAACGTCATCCATCTATTCCCTCACAGATGAGCTACTCCAGCACTTTCTGTTTTACTTAGATGTTGTCCGGGGTGGAATGTTTCAGTTGTGACGGAGCGCCGCAGTGGTGCAGTGGTAGAGTTGCTGCTTTACAGCTTCAGAGAGCCGGGTTCGATACTGACTACAGGTGCTGTCTGTATGCAGTTTATATAGAAACATAGAAACATAGAAAATAGGTGCAGGAGTAGGCCATTTGGCCCTTCGAGCCTGCACCGACATTCAATATGATCATAGCTGATCATCCAACTCAGTATCCTGTACCTGCCTTCTCTCCATACCCCCTGATCCCTTTAGCCACAAGGGCCACATCTAACTCCCTCTTAAATATAGCCAATGAACTGGCCTCAACTACCTTCTGTGGCAGAGAGTGCCAGAGGTTCACCACTCTCTGTGTGAAAAATGTTTTTCTCATCTCGGTCCTAAAAGATATCCCCCTTATCCTTAAATTGTGACCCCGTGTTCTGGACTTCCCCAACATCGGGAAAATTCTTCCTGCATCTAGCCTGTCCAACCCCTTAAGAATTTTGTAAGTTTCTATAAGATCCCCCCTCAATCTTCTAAATTCTAGCGAGTACAAGCCGAGTCTATCCAGTCTTTCTTCATATGAAAGTCCTGACATCCCAGGAATCAGTCTGGTGAACCTTCTCTGTACTCCCTCTATGGCAAGAATGTCTTTCCTCAGATTAGGAGACCAAAACTGTATGCAATACACCAGGTGTGGTCTCACCAAGACCCTGTACAACTGCAGTAACACCTCCCTGCTCCTATACTCAAATCCTTTTGCTATGAATGCTAACATACCATTATATTCTCCCTGTGACCATGTGGGTTTTCTCATGGTGCTCCAGTTTCCTCCCACACTCCAAAGATGGACAGGTTTATGGGTTAATTGGCTGGTAAAATTGTAAAATATCCCCAAGAGTGTAGGATAGTGCTAGTGTACGGGGTGATCACTTGTCAGTGTGGACTCGGTGGGCCAAAGGGCCTGTTTCCTCACGCTAAAGTAATGTTGAAAGTGAGGAGATACTGATTAGGCTTGTGATGGAGGAGTACGAGGAAGGAACATGACTGAGTTTATGAACGCGAATAGTGAGAAGCTTTTTGCAACAATAGAGACATCTAAAACCACGGTTTAAGATACGCTACGATAAAACATTATTCATCTCCAGAGGGAAATTGGTCTGACGACAGTCACAACACACAAGGTACACAAAAACTTGAAATTAATAGTGAAAACAAAAAGAAAAAGACAAGCGACTGTTGACTGGCTGCCGTGTGCACAGTGCCTTCACCGGAACAAATGAACAAACAAACAAACACAGGCTTATCCCCTGGGCAGAGGATACTAGACCAGTGCCACTCCCCTCCCCCAGACCAGGTCCCCCTTTGTTCTTACACGCCGGGTCCCCCTTTGTTCCCCCATGCCGGGTCCCCATTATCTTCCCCTCCCCTCTCACATTCATCGACTGCGATGCCCCAATGCCACTGAGGCACCCATCGCCGCTGAGGCCCAGGTTGCCGCCGAGGTTCGAGCTGCCGTCGAGGCACCCAGTGCCGCCGCCGAGGCACCCACCTCTAAGGCTCCTTCGGCCCGGACAAGCCTTGCCGCCCGGCTTCACCGCAGTCCCCTGAGAGGCCAGGAATATGACCCCACTGCCCGGGAAGGTGGTGAAGGCAGGGTGGTGAAGGCAAGTACTCTCACAGTGTTTAAATTGCATCTGGATGAGCACTTGAATTACCAAGGCACAGAAAGCTACAGAAAAATACTGGTAAATGGGGTTAGTGTGGTCAGCATCCTCTGAAAACTCTGAAAGCGACTTCATTCTGAAATCACCCCATTACATGCCCCAGCAGTATTTCTATCAGACGAATAGAGAAATAAACTGTCTGGATCCAGAGACGACAGACTTGCTAGAACAGGCTGTAACAAGCCCAGTCAGAAAATGGCTGCGGAAACATCAAAGTAAGAAATGCTTCTTGCTCTGAGACTTGCCAGAAAGTAAAGGTAGTGCTATGATAGTCATCCGTCAGCTACAACATGGAACATATTCAAAATGCATCTACTCTTCTGAAGGTATGACATTTAGTAGCCACAGGTTTAGAATTGTGTTGAATATTGATGCAATTGAACCTATTGTCAGGGATATTTAAGATATGCAATGAATCATAAAGTTATTAAACTCTCAGACGGCACTGTTGAATTCGCTTTGGAGTGATGTTTGTACAAAGGAATTGATATAATGAGTCAACATATAATTTAAATATTTTCAGAACATTGAGCGGCTATACTATCTGCTAATAAAATTATGATGCCATTTAAGATTTAATACAGTGAACAGTGTATATTAAAATATTGTTAAAATATTATCAGAGTCGATTAAAGGTTACAGTATGCGGTGGACATTTGGATCATTGAGTCCAATTCCGATTCTACATAGAAATTATCTCTCTATATCACTCTCATCATGTCAATTTTTTTCTTAGGTGTAAATATCACCAGCAATTTGTCCTGGACCAGCCATATCGAAGCAACGGCCAAGAAAGCACACCAATGCAACCACTTCCTTAGAAGGCATATCCTCAACAACCCTCAATAAATTATACCAATGCGCTGTTGTTGTTGTTCGTCCATCGTAGTCGAAGAAGACCATGACCAGAGCTTTTGTTTGTGGTTGGGAGGTGACTGGTGAGACCGATCCAGGCTCGCCCGCATATGGGACACAGTTGGGTGGGTGCTGCAGTGGAAGTTGAAGTGGCTCGAGCCTTACGTACGGCGCGTTTCCTCTGAGCTTCTGCGGTGCGCTTCATCAGGCTCTCGTGTGGTGATCTTGCTTCGCCCAGTTGGGCGGTACGGGTCCTGGAGTCATGACCTGCGCTTGACTTGGATTAAGGTGAGGGAGAGTAGCGCAAATCGTCAGCCTCACTCTCGTCCTGGCCTGTCTGGATCCAGTGGCAAGACATAGTCAAGAAGGCTGGCGATAGGTCAGGATGCAGTGGATGGCCACCAGTGTTCTGCGTGAACATTGTGCCCTAATTGCACTCCACGACGCTTTGCTGGGTCCACCTTTCTACCCATTGGAAATGGTGGTCTCCTCCGCGTATTCATCGGGATCCAGTCTTCACCTTTCCTTAATAAGGTAATAGCCACAAGGGAGTGAAGGTTTGCATTTGGTGTTTCCCTTCCCTCCAGGGTGCTGTATGGAGGACGCCTGTGCTTGACTTTGTTTAACGTGGAGAGACTGGTGCACAGGCAGCCACCCCATGGTCCTTGACAGATCTGGAGCAGGATCCGGTGACATGGAAACAAGTCGACCGGAAACAAGTCGACCGGAAACAAGACGACTGGAGACCCTTTTCTGCTGCAGTCTTCATCCTCCTTCCCAGCCGTTGTGACGCTCCACCAAGGTCAGCCATTGCCCTCCGCCTGTTCCACCATTGAGGTCTTGGTTGGATTGCTCTTTGTCAGAGACCTCCCTCTCGAACTTACTGCCATGGGTGACCCTACCAGGAGCATAGCTCCAGACGGCATCGCTCTCAGGATCTCAGGTCCACACAAGCTTCTCCACCACGACAAGGTGACAATCCATGGAGAAGCAATGCGCTGTAGAAAGCATTTTTTCGTGATGCATCACAGCATGGTTTGCGAACAGCTTCATCCAAGACCACAAGAAATTTCAGAGAGTTGTAGATGTAGCCCACACCATCATGCAAACCAACCTCCCTGTCATTGACTTTTTTATCTACACTTCACTGCCTCGGCAAGGCCAGCAGCATATTGAAGGACAAGTCTCACTTCGGTCATTCCTTCCCCTCCCCTCTCCACAAGAGGTACAGAAGTTTGAAAAGGCATACCTCAAGATTCAGGGACAGTTTTGTCCCAGCCGTATAAGGCAATGAACCATCCTATCACTAACTGGATAGTGGTTCTGACATAAACTGTCTTTAATTGGACTTTACTGCATTTGAGGGAGTGCAGCGTAAGTTCTCCAGGTTAATTCCCGGGATGGCGGGACTGACATATGATGAAAGAATGGATCGACTAGGCTTATATTCACAGGAGTTTAGAAGGATGAGAGGATATCTTATAGAAACATATAAAATTCTTAAGGGTAGATGCAGGAAACATGTTCCCCATGTTGGGGGAGTCCAGAACCAGGGGTCACAGTTTAAGAATAAGGGGTAGGCCATTTAGGACTGAGATGAGAAAAAACTTTTTCACAGAGAGTTGTGAATCTGTGGAATTCTTTGTCACAGAAGGCAGTGGAGGCCAATTCACTGGATGTTTTCAAGAGAGAGATAGATATAGCTCTTAGAGCTAACTGAATCAAGGGATATGGGGAGAAAGCAGGAATGGGGTACTGATTTTGGATGATCAGCCATGATCATATTGAATGGCAGTGCTGGCTCGAAGGGCCGAATGGTCTACTCCTGCACCTATTTTCTATGTTTCTGTTTTATCTTGTACTAAACATGATTCCTTTTATCCTGTATTTATATACTGTGGACTGCTTGATTGTAATAATGTATAGTCTGTTCACTGACTGGATAGCATGCAACAATAAAGTTTGTTCACTGTACCTCGGTACATATGACAATAATAAACTAAATTAAGCTAAACCTCCTCTTAGTGAACGAGGGAGGTCAAGTGACTGAAGTGTCAATTGGGGTGCACTTTGCAACCAGTGACCATAATTCTATTAGTTTTAAAGTACTTACTAGACCAAGTGCAGACCCGTTGGGTCTGTTTCCCCAACGGCGTTTGCGGGGGGGGAGGGGGGCTGCGGCATCACACTCACATTAACCACCCCCTAAACACACAGGTGGGGGGAGGGGGGGTGAGAAGAGGGGAGGAAGGGGAGAGGAGGAGGAGGAAACGGGACAGATTTGGGTGGGAAAGGAGAGTGGGGTAGGGGGTGAGAGAGGGGGATGGGGAGAGAGATGTGGGGGAGGGGGGATGGGGAGGGAGGGGAGGAGGGAGAGAGGGGGAGAGGGGTGGGGGGAGAGAGGGGAAAGAGTGGGGAGAGGGAAGGGAGGAGAGAAGTGGAAGAGTGGGGAGGGAGGGGTAGGGAGAGCGGTGGAGGAGGGACAGAGGGGTAGGGGGAAGGGGGCGGGGGGAGAGAGGGAAGGGGGTGGGGTAGAGAGGGAATGGGGGTGGGGGAGAGAGGGATGAGTGGGTGAGGGAGAGGGGTGAGGAGAGGAAAACATAGAAACATAGAAATTAAGTGCAGGAGTAGGCCATTCAGCCCTTCGAGCCTGCACCACCATTCAATATGATCATGGCTGATCATCCAACTCAGTATCCTGTACCTGCCTTCTCTCCATACCCCCTGATCCCTTTAGCCACAAGGGCCACATCTAACTCCCTCTTAAATATAGCCAATGAACAGGCCTCAACTACCTTCTGTGGCAGTGAATTCCAGAGATTCGCCACTCTCTGTGTGAAAAATGTTTTTCTCATCTCGGTCCTAAAGGATTTCCCCCTTATCCTTAAACTGTGACCCCTTGTTCTGGACTTCCCCAACATCGGGAACAATCTTCCTGCATCTAGCCTGTCCAACCCCTTAAGAATTTTGTAAGTTTCTCTAAGATCCCCCCTCAATCTTCTAAAATCTAGTGACTACAAGTCGAGTCTATCCAGTTTTTCTTCATATGAAAGTCCTGACATCCCAGGAATCAGTCTGGTGAACCTTCTCTGTACTCCCTCCATGGCAACAATGTCTTTGAGCATTGGGCATTGTGACATCACACGATGGAACGTTCACCAGGGACTGGGGCTCCTGCAAAGGCATATGGAAATGGATCCATTCCGATTGGACATATGTGAACATTGGGCATTGTGACATCACACGATGGAACGAATCAAAAGGAAGAAAGGCAGGCAGCCAGACGGACGGCGGACGGACGGCGGCAGGCACACAGTTTTATATAATAACTAGACCAAGTGCAGACCCTTTGGGTCTGTTTCCCCAACGGCGTTTGCGGATTTGATTAAAAATGTGTACGTAAACACGACGAAATGTAATCAGGGGCCGATACTTAGAAAGAAAAGTGAAATCTCTAACGAAATGGAAAAGATCTCGGCGATTCTGCGTCTGGTTTCGCAGTAGCAGGGAATCAAAGGAAGAAAGGCGGCTGGCAGCCGGACGGACGGACGCCGGACGGCGGCAGCCACACAGTTTTAAAGATAGAATAGATAGATGGAGACAGGTCGGACTGGTCCACGAGTTACGATCGCAAATTGGGGCAAGGCCACTTTTGGAAACAATGGGTGACATCTTGTAGAAGTCAATTGGGTGAGTCTGATTGTAGGTAAGGGGATAGCTGGCAAGTGGGAGGTTTCAGAAGGGAGATAACAAGCATTCGGGGCAACGTGTTCCTGCTGGGCTGAAAGGCAAGGCCGGCAAATATAGGGAACCATGGTTGACGAAAGTTGTTTGGGTCTGGTCAGTAAAAAGGAGGCATACATCACGTCAGGATCAAACAGACCCCTTCGTGAGTATAAGAAATGGAGGAGTACACCCAAAAGGTAAGAGATTCTAACAGGTATACTGAGGGTATAAAGGTGTCTCGGGAGAGAATAGGTCCCTTAACACATCAGTATGGCCGTCTTTGTGTTGAGCCACAAAAGATAAATATTTCTCATCTGTTTTTACTGAGTAGAAATTAATGGAAACTAAGGAATTGAGGCACGAGTTGTGATCTACTAAGATTTGGATGTGCAAGTACTGATTTGAGATTGTCAGCATGACGTTTTTCATGGGAAATCATTTCTCACTACCTAGGAGAGCTTTTGAAGAGGTCACCAAGAGGTTTGATTAGGACAGGTCAGTGGGCATTGAGTACATGGATTTTACTTCGGAGTCACGTGAGTGACTACGTGAAGAGCCCACTCAGCACGCATGTGCGGCATTGCATTCAGCAGTGCAACAGCGGCCGCATCGGGAGTCAAGCGCTCCCGCTACGGGGTGAAAGAATGGACCGTCAGGTAAGCTCTGAGGTCGGGTTTTCTTTCACAGGGAGCCTTCTGCTTTATTTCAGGCAGAGAAGAAAGGCTCTTGGACAAACCTGTCCCCCGCTCGACTCCATGGAGGAGCGTTCCATCTGGAGGGGGGCAGCAACAAGGCGGTAGGACCGCTTACCCGGCGCTCCGCTATTCCCCGACACCGTGCCGAGCCCAGCCCGCTAGCGCCTGAGCAGCGGGCTGGAAGTAAAGCTACAGAAGAAACGTCCGGCCGGTGGCTTCCGACTTGTCGGACGGGGACGTCTCTCCACCCGCACGGGGAGGGGAGACAGCCGCCTGAGCCGCAGGAGTGGTTCCTGGAGCAGGAGCTCCAGCGAGACGCGCTTCGTGAGGGGCGCTCTCGCAGGGGGAGTTCAGGCACTCCCTCCACAGTGTCTTGTGCACTGTCCATTGCTTCCTCCTTACCCGAGGGTAGCTTTGGTGACCAGGACTGGGCTGGTCAAGAAGAAGGGACGCTGGCTGAAGATGTCGGGAGTATGCAAGGGGTGCAGGAACAGGAAGAGCTGCTAGGTGTGGTGGACCGCTACGTGGCAGCCCCACGTGCAGGAGGCCATTAAAGGCCAAACCAGCGGCCAGCATTAACCACCTCTCCAACAGGCCCCTACAGGAGAGGTGGTCAATGAGGCCTTAGAAACGTATACAGCTCCAGAGAACTGTGAGCCCTTAAAGTGCCGGCTGTAAACAGCCAAAACTGGGGGCATGTTGGGGCAAATATTCGGAACCAGGAGCTAAAACTGCAGCGGATCCTCAGGCTCCTGACGTCAGCCATCACATCGTTTGCTCGTTCCATGGACAAATACGAAGATGACCACAACCTTCGTAAACAAATCATAAGACCTGCCATAAAATCCTAAATTTGCGGGGTTGTGCAAAACCCCAGCCACTGAGCCAGACCCACTGCTCTTTGGCAAAAACCTCACAAAGCATATGAAGGATATGAAAGAGGCCTTAAAAAACCTTCGGTCTCATGAGGGCAGGCCCCGGGACGAGCAAACCAAAAACAATACTTCCTAAGCAGCAGCACCCCATCGCGTCCATCAGTCGACGTCTACCATATGGGACTGGTGAAAGCTCGGGGTCCGCATTCTATCACCGGAAGTCTTCTTTAGACCAGGGCCCAGAGCGGACCCCATGGAAAATGCGCCACCCCCCAACATCACCGCCACGTCAGACAACGTGCAAGACTCGTTGGACCGGCAGGAAACAGAAGAATACCCATAACCATGGAGGTAGGTGGGTCTGGTCAGCGAATAGAAAATAGGGGCTTAATACTAACAGGGGGGAGATTACACCTGTTTAAAGAAGCACGGGAGTCTATCACGAGTGATCAGTATATACTCAATGGCATTAGTGGATACAAAATACAATTCATACTAGAAAAATTGCCACCAGTTCAACATTCACCCCAGAGGGTATTTTCCCTCTCCGTTAAAGAAACGAGAGGGACAAGCTGAACTGGTGAGACTAATTACAAAGGGTATCATGGGAAAACATGAACCCTTGGAATTCATATCAAATATATTCACTAAACCCAAAAATGATGGTGGATGTCACATCATCATTGAATTAACTTCACTAAATTTGTTTGTTAAGTATATACATTTCAAAATGGAAACGGTTGTTACTGCCAAACAACTAATTTCCAAAGGATACTTCATGGCAAGCATTGATCTTAAAGATGTTTACTATTCAGTACCATTCACAAGGATCATCACAGATACCTGAAATTTACCTGGATGGGGCAGCTATGGCAGTTTAAAGCGTTACCCAATGGGTTCACATCAGCCCAAGATTATTCACCAAGATACTAAAACCAGCTCTGGCAATATTAAGAAGACAAAAACATATTGTCATGGCATATCTTGATGATATCTTAATAGTAGGCAAGACCATGGAATTGAATATGTTAGCTGTATCAGCTACCAAACAGTTGTTCAAAACCCTGGGATTGTCTTGCATCCAGATAAATCTAAGTTGAAGCCATCCACAATCATGGACTACTTGGGCTTCACAATTAATTCAGTCTACGTGACTGTAACATTGCCAAGAGACAAAACAGTTGAATTGGCACAATCATGCAACAATTTAATGGTCAACGAACGACCAACTATTCGACAAGTAGCAGAGTAATTGGGAAAATGGTAGCAGCATTTACGGTTACACAATTCGGACCTTTGCACTGTCAAAACTTATAAAGAGCAAAGGTACAGGCACCAAAATGACATACAGGTCATTATGAGCGTGTCATGAAGTTACCCACTGAAGCAATATCAGAACTACAGTGGTGGGCAAAAAATGTTTGGCATAGTTTTCAGCCCTATTATCATCACTAACCCTGTTATCCAAACAGATGCCAGTGCTCAAGGCTGGGGAGCAACTAACTCCATATCCAGCACAGGTGGTAGATGGACTAACCCAGAGTCATCATTACCACTTACACTGGGCATTAATTATCTAGAGATGTTGGGTGACTTTTATGGTTTAAAAGCATATGCATCAAAAATGCATCACTTGCATGTACGATTACAAATAGATAATACTACGGTGGTGGCCTACATTAACCATATGGGCGGCATAAAATCGGTATCATGCGACAAGTTGGTCAACACAATTTGGCAATGGTGTGTCGAAAGACATGTTTGGCTATCAGCAACTTACCTGCCAGGTAAGCTAAATACAGTGGCAGACACCAGGTCACGTAAATTTAATGACAACATTGCAAAATTTATCAAGCAATATGGCACGCCAGATATCGATTTATTTGCATCAAGGCTAAATCACCAGGTACCTATGTATATCGCTTGGGAACCAGACCCTGAGGCAGCAGCGGTAGATGCGTTTGCGCAGGATTGGGGAAATTCTTCTTCTATGCATTTCCTCCCTTCTGCCTCATCAGTCGGGGACTACGCACAATACAAATGGACTCTGCTTCAGGTATTTTGATAGCACCCGACTGGCCTACGCAGCCATGGTTCCCAATAGTTCATGACATGGTTGTTGAAACTCCGATGGCATTCCCCAGAGACCCAGAGTTATTAACACCCAGTGTCGGGCACAAGCCACCCGTGCCATGAAAAAATCAAACTCCTGGGTTGCAGATTCTGCACAAACCACTTCTGGGACTGGGATTATCAGAACAAACTGTCGACACCATGTCAGCATCCCTCCGAACATCCACTAAAAAACAGCACTTGTCCAGCATCAAAAAATGGGAAAAGTACTGCTTGGATACAGGGACCACCTACTCAACCGCTACAGTTACCAACGTACTGGAATTCCTGGCGAACCTTCACCACGATGAAGGACTCAGCTACAGAGCCATCAACACAGCTAGAAGTGCCCTGTCTGTCTATTTAAAACCAGCTCCAGGACAACAGGCCATGGGGTCCCACCCGCTGGTGGTCAAACTAATGAAGGGTATTTACAACTCTAACCCCCTAGACCAAGGTACACCCATATATGGGATGTCAGTGTGGTCCTGACATACCTCAGGGGATGGCCACCAGCCAGATCCCTCAACCTGGAACAATCTATGCTCAAAACACTCATGTTGATGGCACTTGTATCTGCACAGAGGGTCCAGTCACTACACCTATTGCGACTGGACAGAATGCTCACAGCTCCAGACCAGATCTCTGTCGTTATCCAGGGACTGATCAAACAGAGCAGACCAGGAACACCTAATCCAGTCGTGGAATTCCGGGCTTACCCACCAGAACCACGGTTATGTGCCATGACCCACCTACTGTCCTACATAGACACAACCAAAAATATTCGAGGGAGATGAAAAGCCTTGTGGGTCAGTCATAAAAAACCTTATGGTCGGGTGACGAGCCAAACCATTTTGAGATGGCTCAAGCAGGTGCTAAAAGCTGCTGGGATAAACACTAACATGTACAAATCTCACTCCACCAGGGCAGCATCCACATCGACGGCCAAAAGAATGGACGTGCCTATAGACCACATCCTGGCTACAGCAGGATGGTCGGGGGAAAGACCGTTCAGAAATTTTATAATAAGCCGTTGGCAAAACCTGCTTTATTTGCAGAAATTTTTTTTACAGACTGCAAATATTTAATTTAAGCCCAGGAGAGCAATTTAATTTCTTTGTTGTTATTGTTAAAAAATACCATTGTGTTTTTCTACAAACAGATTCATTGGTTGATTACGATAACACACTTCCTCCCTCAAGGACTTCGGCAGTGAGTGAAGTAATAACTGTTACACGGTTTGAAATCACAGAGCTTTGAAGTCTTCACGTAGTCACTCACGTGACTCCGAAGTAAAATAGTAAGATTAAACGAGAACTTACCAGTTTGAAGTTTGATCTGTATTTTATGAGGAGTTACGATGAGGGATTACGTGCCCTCCGCTCCCACCCTCAATAATATGGGTCAAACTGATAACTGATGTCTCCTTTTCTTTACTATGTTTATTTCAATAACCGTGTCTATCTGTGATTCCTCACCGCTGCTTTGAAGTATGCCGCGCATGCGTGCTGAGCGGGCTCTTCACGTAATCCCTCATCGTAACTCCTCATAAAATACAGATCAAACTTCAAACTGGTAAGTTCTCGTTTAATCTTACTATTTTAGCCTTTGACAAGTTCCCACATGGTAGGCGTGTCTAGAAGGTTAGATTGCATGGAATCCAAGACGAGCTAGACAATAATATTTAAATTGGCTTGGAGGAAGGAGTCAAAGGGTAGTTGTGGAGGAGTTTCTCTCTGGTTGGAGGTCTGTGACAAGTGGTGTGCCTCAGGGGTCAGTGCTGGGTCTACTGTGGTTTGTTTTCTATATTAACACGTTGGATGACAATGTAGCTAACATTGTTAGTAAATTTGCAGATGACAGCAAAATTGATGGTGTTGTGGACAGGTTCTCGATCAATTGGGAAGGTGGTACATAAAATGGCATATGGAATTTTAACTCGGGCGAGTGTGTGGTATTGCACTTTGGTATGTAAGAAAAAGGTAGGACTTACAAAGTAAATGTTGGTGAGTGGAGAGTGTTGTAGAACAGGGAAAGATAGGACTACAGACTACAGACACATGGCTCACTGAGAGTGGCAGTTCGGATGGACAGGGTGGTGAAGAAGATATTTGACATGCTTACCTTCTTTGGCAAGTTGATTGAGTACAAAGTTGGCAAGACAACACTTGGAGTATTCTGTGCAGTTCTGTTCATAGAAAGAATGTCATTAAGTTGGAAAGAGGGCAGTAAAGATTCACCAGCATGTTCGGGGGAACATCCCGCTGAGTTACTCCAGCATTTTGTGTCTATCTTCACCAGGATGTTACCTGGTCTTGCGAGATTGAGCTATTGGGGGAAGTTAGATTGACTGGTACATTTTTCTTTGGAGAGTAGGAAGCTATGGTGACCTTATTGAAGTGTACAAGATCATAAGGGGCATTTATTTAGCGAATGCAAAGTCCTTTAGCCAAGCAGTTGCCTCTTGAACAAGCACACCGTGCGGTTGGGCTGCTGCCCCATTTGTGAAGGCTGGCCAAGCAGGGGCCTTGTCCAGTCCTGAATAGCAAAGAAGATCAAAGCCATTGATGGTGTAACGGCCCGCTTCCTCTGTGCCCAACGTGAGTCTCTTGGAGACAGATGACGTCGATGGAGTGTTGGTGGGCGAGGACTTCGATGAGGCGTCACTTGGCTGCAGAGAGGCCTTCAACATTCAGTTGTAGTATTCGGAGAGCAGGTGCAACTGCTAGGTGCTCTTGAGGCTGGTCGTTGTTGCTGCTTTCGGCTTTGGGATAATGACTAGGATTCTTTGACTTGGCTCTCAGGCGTCGTCTTGTAGAATTTAGTCTGCTGGGAGGATCATTGGCTTCCCCAGGCGAGCCTGGGTACTGACGGGGGGCGCGACGAGAACGCTGATCCATTGCCCCCCAGGGGCATGGATGAAGTAAATGGACACCTCTAGAGGAGGCCTTAGACTTAAGGAGAGAGGGGAGATATTTAAGATGAACCTCATGGGTAATTTTTTCATTCAATGGGTAGATTGTAACTAGAATGAACTGCCTAGGGAAACTGCAGAAGTGGATGGTTCAAAGGTTCAACAGGCATTTGGACAGATATATGGATAAGAAGGGTTTAGATGGTTATGGGCCAAATGCAGGCAAGTGGAATTAGCCCAGAAAGTCAACTGGTCCCAAGGGCCTTTTTCCATACTGTGTATAGCTCTGTAATTCTACGACTCAATGACTGGGTTCCCTCCACATCTCAATGATATACAGGAGATTTTATGATTATGCAAGTCAAAGATAATTTTAATCATTCTGGTTATTAATATCTCCTAACATGTGGTAAGAGACTGACACATCCCAGATGCAGAAGATTTGTCTGAGAGCATTTGTGTTTTCTGCAATGTGCTCAAGAGCTACAAGGATGAGGGACCACAAATGCCTTACACTCAGACACCTGGAACTAGATTTTCGCCTTGATGGATTTTCCCCCTTGTCTGAGGAAGTCCAGAAAAATAAAATAAATAAATTGGTGCCAGATCCGCAAAATGTCATTGTCAGAATCAAAATGTCCTTATTGGAAGCAACTAAACAAAGACACACTTATCTCCCTGACATTCTCATCCGCATGTGGGAAGACAATTTTCATGGTCAAATTATCATCCTCGGTTATTGAATTGGAAGGAGAGTCAGTGATCTCCCAGGAACAATCTCTGGAGTTGAACACTAAGTATGATGAGCTGCAAAATATACTGGAGCCAAAATTGGTAGCTACTTGGCTTGAGTCTAAGACAAAACATAAATAAAACCTCAGAATTACTCATAGCTGTATTTTATATTAGATTTTTACATAAAATTATAGTGTGTTTTATACAATAAGACTGGAAACAAAATGTTTAACTTTATCGTGTATAACTAGGATGTTGATTGTTGAACAGCAAATTCATCTTCTGACAACTGGATCTAAAGGCTTCTTTTATTTGTTCCCTTTACACATGCATTTAAAATATTCCTCTTCTTGCTGCTCTCATTCAACTGATGAGATACAAATGCCTGCTCCTGATTAAAAAAAGCTGTCAATACTATTGAGTGTAAGTTAATTTTTTTAAGGAACATCTAGACTTTATAAAAAGAATGTGAAATTACCAAATATTTGTCTGATTAAACAACAGAATAAACACATTCGGTTAGTTCACAAAATTGGTTTCCATGTTTGTCGGAACAATGAACTTAAGAAGTTTGAGAAATCATTTGAAAAGTTCAAATCTCATACTAATTTTTATTCCTAACATTGAAACAAATTTTTGAAAATACATCATGATTTATTATTGTAAAAATTAGAAAGGAAACATTTTTCATTCACAGTTTTTAATATCATCACAAGTGTTGTTTTGTGTTTTCTACCAAAATGATGGGTAAACAAAAAAACTATGGTTTTATGTTTACCCATAATTTTGGTAGAAAATACAAAACAATTCTTTCATGCTGATAATGTCTTGAAAATTTGTCCCGGGTAAGATTTGAGTATTCACTCTACTGGTTAGATGCGATATATTGGTTATCTATATTACTAAAAGTCTGATCTTGACCACTCCCTGTTGTTCTGTATATTGATTTTAGAAAAAATGCTGCCACTTACGGCTGTGATTTTAGGCCATGTTACTCAGAGTCCCCCTCCGCTGCGCAGGACAAGAGGATTTTTCCCATCGATTAAAAATAAAAGAGTTATTAGTGTTTAAAAAATGTTGAGATTCTCTCTCCTGAAGGCCACGCCTCTTCCGGAGGGACTATAAAACCCGGAAGTGTTGGGTGCCTCAGTCAGTGTCTGCAAGATGGGTCACGTCTTTCAGTCTGAGCTGTGAACAACACTGAACACATGTCTACTAAACTGTGAGTGCTTTTACTGACCTGTCCTTAATGTGGTTTGAAAATATAGTTTGGAAATGCTAAAGCTGTGTTGCCATCGGTTTGGAAATGCTAAAGCTGCGTTGCCTTTGGTTTGGAAATGCTAAAGCTGTGTTGCCTTTGGTTTGGAAATGCTAAAGTTGTGTTGCCTTTGGTTTAGAAATGCTAAAGCTGTGTTGCCTTTGGTTTGGAAATGCTAAAGCTGTGTTGCCTTTGGTTTGAAAATGCTAAAGTTGTGTTGCCTTTGGTTTAGAAATGCTAAAGCTGCGTTGCCTTTGGTTTGAAAATGCTGAAGCTGTGTTGCCTAATTAAGGTTGCCTTGCCTAATTAAAGTTGCCTTGCCATCTATATAATTGAAAGTCTAATCTTGATCACTTCCTGTTTGCGCTTTATATTGATTTTAGAAAAAATGCTACCACGTACGGCTGTGATTTTTGGCCATCTTACTCAGTCCCCCTCCGCTCATCAGGTGCTGAGGATTTTTCCCATTGATGAAAAATATGAGAGTTATCAGTGTTTATAAAATATTGAGATTCTCGCTCCTGTCAATCATGCCATGAAGGCCACGCCCCTTCTGGTGGGAGGGGGGAGGGACTATAAGATCCAGAAGTGTGGGCGTGGCTCAGTCTCTGCAAGATGGAGGAGGGAGAGGTCACGACCCGCTGTCTTTAGTGGCTTTTCACCCTGCTTGAAATGGTATGAAACTGCACTTATATTTGGTGGCATTGCACCCTGCTTGAAATGGAATTTCAAGGAATAGCCATGAGTCAACTGCCAGCCCACCAGCCGTGAGTGAGTGAGCTGCCAGCACAACAGGCTTCAGTGACTGAGCCGCCAGCCCAAGAATCCATTCGGCCCACAATGTCCATACTAGCCCTCTGGAAACCAGTTCCTTCGGCCCAAAACACCCATACTAGTGCTCCAGAACCCCCCCCCCCCACCACTGGCCACCAATATTGGAATTGGTGGAGAGTTGGAATATTGCGTTGGGGGACCAACCCTCCCATGTGATGCTGGGACCCAATGGGTCC